>NC_051177.1:136021338-136064935 GCF_013339695.2 Rhipicephalus sanguineus
TACTGCTCGGGGCGGCTACGGCTGGCACTAGGTTCCCGGGGCGTCAAACACACCGCACGGCAGCAGGTTGACCTGTGGGCTGGTGTCGAGTTTCAGCCGCACTTCTCGTACCGAATATGAGTCGCAACCTCCCAGTCGCGCCGATCGGTCGTGCTAGCTTTCATACATGAGGTAGATATGTGCACCACACTAAAGGCGTCGTCATCCCGCTCGGCGACGTCGTTCGCATGCGTTGCTCTTGCTTTGCAGCAAACTGCGAAATAATTCTGCTTTCCGCATCTAGCACATTATTCCCCATATGCTGGACACTCGCGAGGCCTATGTGAGCGGTCGCAGTAGCCGCATTTCTTTCCTTGATGTCTCTCTTTGCTGTGCCCTAGCGAGTCCTTCCTGTGCTGCTGGTACTCCTTTTCTTCTTGCATCACTGTGTCTACAATCTTGGTTTCACTCCACTGTTTAGTTTGTGCGACAGCGATTTCCTCAGCCTTGCCCACTCAACAGCTGTGCTGAGCATCAAGTCCTTTTTGGCTAGAGGCTTTTCTCTCAACGCTTTACTAGATGTACCGTACACTATTTGGTCACGCAGCATTGACTGCCGGAGGTTCTCAAATTTGCAGCTCTTCGATTTCAGTTACAGGTCCCGATAGAACTGCTCGAAAGGCTCACCTTCGGTCTGCGTGCGGCTCCGGAACACGCAGCGCTCGAACTTTTTGTTGCTCTGAGATAAGCAGCATGCCTCGAATGCTTGGACTAACTGGTAGTCCTGCATTTCTTCTCCTGTGAGGCCGAAAGTGACAGCGATCGCCTCTTGTCCCGCCAGATGAAAAAAGATGGCGGCTTTCTGGAAGGGGCTGCGTTGCTTTCTAGGTTCTGATGATTCTGTGGCCATGAGGTGCAGCTTGGATAGCTGCTTGAACCGAAACCAGTTCTCCGCCACATTATCCCAAAAACGTAACGGCTCAGTCATTTCCTAGTGTGGTGATCTGGCCGCTTCTAACGCCATGTATGAAACGAGACCGACACGTACAGTGGCCATTGAAGAACTAATGTTTATTACTTGCCCACCGCAAGTCCTCGAGCGCGTTGCCAGATTGGGTGGCGCACATAGACAACCTTAGCGGTAACCAATACACTGTCGAGTACCGACCATTAATAACCATTAATGCGCACATGGGACTGTTCGAGTTCCAGCGCTTACCATTTGGGGTAGTCAGCGCGCCAGCTATTTTTCAGTCCTTCATGGGTGAGTTGCTCAAGGGCATACCGCAAGTGGGATGTTACATAGATGGCGTAATTGTGTCGGAAAAAGACGGCACCGACTATCAAAAAACATTTAAACTAGTCCTGCAGCGGCTTATTGACTACAACGTGACACTGAAAGAGGAAAAGTGCCGTTGCTTTCAGAGCACTGTGACTTATCTCGGTCACAGTGAGTGCGCTCTAGGTATCTATCCTGCAGAAGAAAAGATAAAGGCGACCACAGCAGCGCCAGAACCCACTCGCTAAAGGCTAATCTAGGCATGTTAACCTTTTACGCAATGTTATGAAGTAGCAATGCCTGCGTGGCAGAGCCATTGTAAAATCTGCTGAGCAAGGGCGAAAAGTGGTCGTGGATAGGGGAATGTAGCGAAGGTTGTGCTTCTACGAAACTGTTACTTATCACGAGTAATGTGCTCACTTTTTACGATGTGGCGAAACCAATTGCTATGTCTTGTGATACTTCATAGTATGGATTGGGTGCTGTCATTTTTCATGAGATCGCAGAGGGACACGTAAGGCCACTGGCATTTGCATCTATAACACTTACAGCAGCAGAGAAAAACTATGCTTACTGCGTGCACAAAGCATTAGCACTGATGTTTTGGTTAAAAATGTTCCATCGCTACTTGTATACACGAGAGTTCACTCTTTATACAGATCATCAGCCACTGCTCACAATCTTAGGCCACGACAAGCCTGTGCCTGCGCTTGCTGCAGCTCGAATGCAAAGCTGGGCAAGTACCGTGGCAGCGTACAAATATAAACTAAAATACCGAAAAGAAAGAAACGTTGAAGTGGCTGACACATTTGACAGCATGCCCCTCAAAGCCGATGACGTGGCGCGAGCCACACGACGCGATCCCACCTTGTCTCGCGTCACGCACTGCATTCTAAATGAATATTCTTTAGAGTGCTCGGAAGCATTAAGACCATTTTATTCCCGCCACGACGAGCTATCATAGAGCAAGAATGCATACCCTGAGGACCAAGGGTGATCATACCTGATAAGCTGCAGCTACAGGTCCTGTAGCTATAGCACGAGGACCACCCGAGATCTAGTCCCACGAAAGCGTTAGCAAGAAGCTTTGTGTGGTGGCCTGGCCTCGGCCTTTCGGTTGAGAGCTATGTTTGAAAATGTCAGGTGTGTCAGGCCCCCAAATAGCTGCTTCACTGGTTCCCTTGCAACCATGCAATTATCCCACAAGGCCCTGGCAACGCGTTCACGTCGACTATGCTGTAAAGGGCTCTCCGGTGTTCTTGCTTCTCGTCAACGCTTTCTCAAAATGGATCGAGCTCTCACCTATGTCATTCACTACTGCTAACAAAATCATCGAGAAGCTACGTAGTGTTTGCCACGTATGGTCTACCAGAGGTTATAGTGAGTGATAATGGATCGCAGTTTATTTCCGAAAAGTTCGCGGTGTTCTTGAGGGTAAACAGTGTAAAGTAAGTCAAGACACCACCGTATCACACGACTTCTACTGGAGGGGCCGAGCGTTTATTGCTGACGCTGCTAAAGCATGTCTTGCAGGACAAAGCTAGCTACCAGAAACACTCATTTCGGGAATGTTTGGACAGATATTTAATGAGGTATAGGAAAACTCCCCACAGTACCACTGACCATTACCCGGCAGAGTTATTCTTGAAAAGGCAGCCAGATTTTCAAATTATTTTTGCTAAAACCTGAATTCGAGCTAACCTTGCGGTAGCAGCAGCAACGTAACAATGCGCGAAATGACATGTCGCGGGGGTTTCTCGATGTTTTGCTGTGTGGGTGAAAACTGTGCGAGGTGAAATAGTGCCATGGGAAGATGGTGTCGTGACACAGGTTATCAGTACCGTGCCTTTTCCGGTGAAAGTGTCGCAGGCGGTTCGAGTTACGCATTCGGGCAACATCAGAGCCCTCCAAGGAAGCCAGGATTCTTCAAGCTGTCCGCATTCACAACCTGCTCCGACTGCATCCAAAGACACCACTCCTCCGACGGTTCTGTTGGTGTGTGGGCCAGTCGGCGGGTCGCCTCTCGGAATTCCATGCGCGACCGCGTCTGCGACGTCTCGCCTTCCGGCAACTGCATTGCCCACGGCCGGAACAGCGGCCTCCGGCGCGCCGGACCAGCCCGGCGCCAAAGGTGCGCCACCGGCAGCGGAACTTCTATGTTTGCGGCGTAGAGCACGTGTGCGACATACCCACAACAGATACCAGTCCAGTGGCTCTCGGAAGTGATCTGAGGGGGAAGGAGGTTGTAGCGTGACGTCACGTATCACTGCGCACCCAGTGCGCGCATTCCTGTGCGACCGATCACGCGGTTCTGCGCCTAGATATGATGCGCCTTCTAATAAACTTATCAGTTTCTTCTCGGTAAGTTGTCTACTGCTCACGTTATTACAGATTCAGGTTGGGATCTTCGCAAGAGGCATTGCCAAGCTGCATGATGGCAAGCGCTAAAGTAATGCTGACAAACTTCAGCCACGAATACGGACACCTCATAATTGGTACGACGGTCGCCTACATCGACGAATCATTGGACGTCAGAAATGCTTTCACCCTCTTCGATGCTACTGTATCTGGTTCGACGGATCGAGGTCCCCAACAAGATTTCGACGTCAGGCTAGGCTTCCCGAAGCACAAGGAAGACCAGCTCGAAGCCCTACTCCTGAAATTCAAGGACTGGTTCGCATCGTCGTCAAGAATCGACTGATCCCAGTCGCATAACTTCGTATCATAACAGAAGAAAGCGCCCGACCAATCCGTCCGAGTTCGTATCGAGTTTCGACACGAGAACGCGAAACGGTAAAGAAGCAAGTCGATGAACTGCTAAGCGACGACATGATCCAGCCGTCCAAGAGTCGATGGGGGTCTCCTGTAGTGCTAGTGAAGAAGGATGGCACTCTACGTTTTCGCGTTGATTATTGCCGCCCGAACAAAATTACGAAGAAGGACGTGTATCATCTTCCCAGGGTAGACGATGCCCTGGATCGATTACACAACGCGAAGTAATTTTCGATGGACCTTCAGACGGGCAACTGGCAAATAGAAACAGAAAAGAGAGACCGAGAAAACACAGCCGGGATAACGAAGAGCTTTATTCGACGGCGCATGCCATATATAGGTGTTGCGATGGATGCAGACACAAGAAGTTCATAAGTGGTGTCTTCCAATTTCTCCTAGCACATGCCGCTGACACAGAGCGCTGGCACGTCGTGGGTAGGCAAAGACGGCGAGCCATCACTACGTGGTAGGTGTTAACAATTGTAGTTTGCAAAAATGCGGCCCTCACAGGCGCACCTGCCTCATACGTAATCGTATGCGCCGTTTTACAGCGAAAGCTGTTATGAGATCATTTCACCGGCCGTTTCTGGCGCCGTAGTTGTCCGCCGCCGCCGCCGCCGGTTTCCGTAACCAGTATCGCTCGAAATAAGAAAAAAAACGAACTTAGAAAAAAATTCCAGGATGGAACGAGGTTCGAACCTGGGCCCTCTGCGTGGGAGCCCAGTATTCAACCACTGAGCCATGCCGGGTTTTTTTTCTTTGATGGTATTTATCACACTTTGTATTACAGTACACAATAAGAGCGCAAATAAAGCAAGCAAAAGTACAATCACATAGCGACAATAAGCGCTCAAGCGTTACTAAGTGCACACTCGATGGCTAACACAACGTGCAGTAGAACGGTGAGAGTTCTTCACATCGTGTTATACTGCTTGAAACTGCTTTGCAAAAAGGTCCTATACAGGCTTCATGTCGAGAAGGAACCACATTAGCATATGCAATATAGCGTGGTAGAAGAGTAAAATAAGCACCAAGCGTCGCGCAACGCGAATTCTATAACCAGGCGTCACACAATGCGAATTGCGCAACGAGTAGGCTGTTGAATGCTTCCAACCCACTACAAAGGGATCTGCCATAATTTTTTGTCGTTATCTGGCACAGCATCAACAAAGTGCGCATAATGCCTTACATACGTTTAGCAGGTACCACGGCTCTCCATAGAATGACGAAAAATGGCACAGTGCCTGCTGCCCCACTTCTAAAAAATTACAATGATTTATAGCGTAGTGGGCTCCTCGCAAGTGCACTTGTATTGGTGGCCAAGGAAGCCCATCAGCGCATGATCCATTTCCTCGGGGTCTCAGTAATGTTATTGCCCCCCCCCTCGTCTCTCTCTCACGTCAACGTATGCTTTGCAGCATGACGAGAGGGAAATAGCGACCGGGCGTCACCCAATGCAAATTACATAACTGATGGGCCGTTTAAAACCTCCAACCTATTACAAAGGGCTGAGCCATAATTATTCATCGTCATTAGCCATCGCCAACAAAGTGCACATAATGCCTTACAGACGTGTAGCTGGTGCCTCGCTTCTCCGCAGAATGACGAATAATGGCTTAGTAGGTGCTTCCGGACGCAGCTGCGCTGCCGACGAGAACGGACGCGTTTCGACAGCTCCATGGATATCGGCTAATCGCACCGGCTCGCGCGACCACCGCCACACCGGCGTTGCCGCATTATCTGCGCCCTGGCTCAACGTTGCGACGACTAGCTGTCTGACCCCACCGGTTAAGGACAGACCTGCCGGACACCCTGGACGAGGCCGTGGGGTCGCCCCCTGGCTCTCTTCTCCCGGACACCATCGACGACCTGGACTAACCACCCTTGGCGCCGTTCGCTTCAACGTTGTGCGCGGGACGCTCGCCAAGGCAGCCCCGGCGTCTCGCCGGTTGCATCGGGCGGCAGCAACGCGCCCGCGTTCTTCATGTGAATCAGTATCGACGCCTGCAGCGGAGCCTATGATGCAGCCACCACAACCAGCCTCCGCTCCGAAACGCAGTGCGAAACGCAAGGCTGACTCACAAATGGATGCAGATGGTTTGTCTGCTTCGGGAAACGCCGGCCAGCAAGCGGGAATGTCCCTCTCCGGCAGCTTCTGCATCGCCCGGCTCCGAGTCCAAGTACAAGGTCGTGGTAAAACCACGTGAGTGCTTCGACGTATCAAAATTATCAAATCGCCTCCTTCAGTCAGCTTTCGACGCCTGCCTAAAAACCACTGCGTTTCAAGGTTTCTCCATTCACCATCCAAGCAACAGCATATCTGTATGGGTGCGTTCGCTAGCGGATGTCGACCGCCTCACAGAATTGCGAACTCTGCCAGCCACAGCTGATTCTACCGTGCAAGTGCAAGCGTACTTGAGTTCCGGCTCGGACTTGCGTCGGTATGTGGTCTCTGGTGTTGGCCCAGGAGAGTCACGGGAGAGCCTTGTCGATGCTTTGACCTGCTCCACACACAAGGTTGTCACAGCTCGTTATATGGGCCGCGGACGCACGTGCCTGGTCACTCTCCAAGGTCATCGGATGCCGCCGAGCCGCATTACGTACTATGGATGCATCCTGCAGTTTCATGTGTACAAGCCCGGTGTGGTACACTGCTACCGGTGTTTTCGTACCGGTCACATGCGAGCTTCTTGTCCACAATCCACAGACGCCTCCATGGAGGCAGCCGAGACGCCCACGCACAAATGCGGGCTCTGTCAAACGGATGATCATGATATCACGTCCAAAGACTGTCCAGTTAAGCAGAAGGCTATCAAAGCTCGCCGCCAACGCAGGCGCCGCGAGCGTTCAGAGACACAAGAAGAAAGGGATGCTGACATTCCGACGAGCAATCGGTTTGAACTGTTGTCCCCTTCCGAAGAAGACACTAGCATTGGAACAACCTGACAATACTTACTTCGGTGGCCCCGCGTATAGCACTGTCCTCAAGCGAGGCAAAAAACGTGCTCAGCAGGCTACGAGCACGCCGGAATTGACTGATACGACGGCGGGCGATCTGGTGAAGCTTGACCAGCAGATAGCGCAGCTCCAAATGAAAGCCAAGCGCCTCACCCAACGCCGCGCCATTCTCGCTCGACCCGCTGGCCCAACTACGACACGTGAAAAAGACGCGCCGTGTGCTGCGTCTGTACCTGAATCACCCTGCACAAGCGCGTCACCACAAGCCAAGCTGACCCCGGCGGAGCTCCTCCACTTTGTGGCCCGGCAACTACAAGAGCTGTCAAATGTGTTGCTGGCCAACCTCCCACCGCTACAATGACTGCTCCTTCGAAAGGAAAGCGACACCACTGTGTTCTGCAGTGGAACTGCCGAGGACTTGCCAATAAAGTGGGAGAGATTCGCCATCGCCTTGCACTGGGGAAGCTCCCCGCTTGGTGCCTGCTCCTACAGGAAACGAACTCGCTTCCGCGCGTTCCCGGATTCACTGGGCATGCTTCTCCAACCATCCCTGATCGACGCTGCACCAATGCGTTGGGACCTCCAGGCAAGGCTGCAGTGTATGTCGCGACTTCATATCCTCAGACGCAAGTTCCCCTGCTGTCGTGGTGTAACGAGTGGCAAGAAGTGGTGGAAGTGCTCGTTAGACTCCCGCGCACTGACGTGATTGTGGTTTCAGTTTACGTGCGTCCGTATAGCGGCAGCGCTCCTCGGTTGCGTATCGGGTGGCTCGCTCATCTGCGTCGAACTCATCCTGGGTGCCCAGTGCTAGTCGGGGGAGACTTCAATGCACCTCATCAGTCATGGGGCTACCCTACTTCCAGTGCGAGAGGCAGCATCGTGCTAGACACATTTACAGACGCGCACTTTGTCCTTTTGGATGCCCCGGCCACTTCTACACGTCGGTGGGATCATTCCATTGCTCCACCGTATGCGCCCGATCTCTCGTGGTGGTTGGGCATGTGTGCCGTTTCCTGGGACCGAGAACCAGACTGTTGGGGGAGTGATCACCACCCGCTGATAATTGGTTTGGCAGCGAATAGCCAGCGCCGCCTCCGCCGCCGATGTTACATAACCGACTGGCACTTATTCCGCAAGGAACTCGATGCCTTGGTTGCAGCTCCATCGTCTGACCCGTTGCAGGTGTTAAGCAGAGCTGTACAAGCCGCCACGCAGTCCAACTGGGTGGAGGAGAACAGAACACCTCCGAATTTACATCTGTTGCGTCTGTGGGCAGCACGCCGTCGGGCAGAACTAGCCTTAAACCAAGATCCGGCCGCCGCTGAGCTTCGTGATAACCTCAACAGACTCACCGCAGCAGCGCGTCGCTGCGAAAAGCGACTCTCCCGGGAACGATGGATGGACTGGTGTGCGTCCCTCGGCCCATCGTCTTCATCCGCATCGATCTGGCGAACGTTCCGGAGCATGGAATTAGGCGCTCGCATGCCGCACCCAGCGGCCAGTGCGTGTCTATCTTCTGGATGCACGCCAAGACAGTTCGCTCCAGAAGTAGCTAAGGCTTTCTTCCCAGCGTACGACCAGGTCCCACCACGATTCGACTGTCCGTATAACCTGCCTCCGGAGGTTTGTGTGACTCCAAGCCAGTCGGACATCGAAGGCATGCATGCGCCGTACACGATGGCGGAGCTGCAGGCAGCAATTGACCAAGCAAAAGTACGCAAGGCGTCTGGACCAGATGGGATCTCTTATGAAGTGTTCAAAAACACCGATGGCGATGTGCTACAGTGGCTGCTGGACACGCTTAACGTAATTTGGACGAGTGGAGAGCTGCCTGAATCATGGAAGCATGCCGACGTGGTGCCGATACCAAAGCCAGGAAAGCACCCGGGCAACCTCTCTAATCTTCGGCCGATCGCTCTTACGTGTACGTTGTGCAAGCTTCTTGAACGCATGTTGGCGTCGCGTATCTCCTGGTGGCTGGAAAAGCACGCCTGGTACCATCCGGCCCAGATTGGTTTTCGACCGCATTTGGGCACGCAAGATGGCCTGGATCATATGACGTCAATGGTGCTTGTGGGAGGGAGAACAAGCAGCATTCGAACCCTTCTCGCAATGGACGTTCATAAGGCCTACGACAACGTCAGCCACTCTGCCGTCATTCGCGTAATGCAATGACTTCAACTTCCGCCTCGTGTGTGCGACTTCGTGGTGTCTTTTCTGGCACACCGTACCTTCTGCATCCGAGTCGGCAAGGAAAGAACCGGCCACTTTGTCACGAAAAGGGGTGTGCCGCAGGGCTCGGTGCTGGCTCCGATACTCTTTAATATCGCCCTATTGCCCCTCGCGTGGCAACTAGCAAGCATTCCAGATGCCTTCTTCCTACTGTATGCGGACGATTTGACTGTGTGGACACTACATCCAGACCTGCAACGCCAGCAGCATGCACTCCAGAGTGCTCTGGACAAGGCCTCGGACTGGTGTGCGCGCATAGGACTCACACTATCGGCCACGAAGACGGCATTCATGTCTATCACCTACAGACGAGGTCGCCGTCGCCTTCTGCAGACGCCCATTTGTTTGAGCCTAAATGGCCAAGCCCTCAGCACTGTATCCACTATCCGTGTGCTCGGAGTCGAACTGGACGCATCTGGCTCCGCGAGTGCATGGGTTCGCTCTGCTCGTCGAAATAGTGCTAATACCCTCCATCTCATTCGACGTATTTCTCAAAAAACCGGAGGTGCTTGCTCTCGAATGGCCCGTGTTTTAGTGCGGTCGATCCTGCAACCTCGGCTTGTTTATCAAGCTCAGTTTCAACAACTCACATTGAGAGATTGGGACTTGCTCGAAACCGCCAACCGAGATGCCATGAGGGCGATCACATGCCTTCCTCGGATAACACCTATCGCGACCCTCCAGGCGGAAGCGCAGCTCAATACCATCGACGAAATCGTACACCAGCGTCGAATGGCTCGCCACCTAAAAAGTCAAGCTGTTCCTGTGGCGGCGGCTCTAGCTCACTACTTTAATTCAACGCTGCCACAGCCTGCTGCACCCTTGCCAGAAATTCCACCATGGCTCAAGGCACAGGCCAGCGACAACCGACCACTGACTCGCCTGCGACAATCCAACCGACAAGTGGAACAGGAAGCCGTCGTCACTACCATCGACGACTCACTAGCGGTATACGTAGATGCAGCTATCGATAGCTGCGTTTTGCACACCAGCCTCGTATGCCCCACGCTACCTGAAACGCAGCATACATGCTCCTATGTTACAGAGGCACCATTTCCATCAGTGTTGGCGGAGCTCGCAGCTATACGGGACGGCTTAACACTCATGATACCCAAGGTGGATTGCTTGTCACTCAATAGGCTGCTGGTCTATACGGACTCCACGCAGGCAGTACGAGAGTTGCGAAAAGTGAGCAGCTCCCTCGATATAGCTTCACCGATATAGCTATAGTGCACCGACTAATTTACTCGTGCGCCTGCCCTGTCCGCGTATTGTGGACCCGTCGGTCTACACTGGCTCAAATGGCCGCAGATGCCGCTTGCCATCCAGCGGAAGTTCAACACCCGCTGCCTCTACTTCGTTTGTCCCCAAAGGACAGCTTGCTCCTGCACAAAGAAACCCTCCGGCGCTCCACGCGTGCACTCATTCCTCCGCGTGGATCGGACCTTCCCGGCGGCTTAACTCGCCGAGAGGAGGTTGCGCTCAGGAAGATTCATGTGGGCGCCGCGTTGACTCCTGCCATCCGGGCTGCATGGACATCCGGTGCACAGCCTCCCCCAACGACATGCCCCTTCGGCGTTGCTCCAGCCACAGAGGCAACGATCGATCACCTACTTGGGACATGTCCGGGCCTTGACAAGCCTCGCACCCGCCACCTACGAGGCCTTGACTACCACCCCGGTCGACCACCCGACTTAACGCGCTGGACGCACGGGCCGTTGCATCGACCGCTCCTGGCCTTTATCAGCGAATCTGAGCTCTTTCCTTTTATTTAACTTATGCCGTAGGGCATACTGGCGCCAATAAAAAAAAGGTGCTTCCCAACTTCACTAAAATTGTGATTTATGGCGTAGTGGGTACCTTTCTAGTGTACTTGTATTGTAGCCCCAAGAGAGCTTACAACGGGCTCTAGAAACGCCGCTCTTCCAGCTTTCGCTGTGACTGTGCTGCGGTTTCAGCGCAGGCCTGGCGTTTTTTTCAATAACTGATGCCCTCTCGATCGCGGGGTTGTCAGCGAAAAGGCGTTTCTGATATTGCAACCTGGTATTTTATCGAGGTCACTTGCCATTTCACATTGGCACATTTCATTGTCGCCTGGATATGTGGTCGTCCTTGTTGCCTGTAGCAGCTGAAGTGCGGCTTGCGAAGCACGCGGAAGAAGGTCCCATTACCGGTATTGAGGGATGACAATATTAGGAGGGCGCATTGCTCTATTATATAGAAATAAAGAAATGAATAAACAAAATAATAAAATAAAGAGCAGAAGAAAGAATAAATCACAAGTAGAAGGCCAGGCACGCGCCAGCCGAGCTTCGCATGCCCAGCTTTTTCCGATAGGGAAAGGTCTCGTGCATTTTGCCTCCTCGTCATCAAACAGCTTATATGCTTAGCGTCGACTCACCTGAAGTAGAAAATAAGTTTGCCACAAACTAGTGTGGAGTGATGTCTTGTGCTACCGATGATGATGATAATACAATGCTTACGGATGGTCACTGGTGATTTGTGGGAAGTTTCTTGAAAATTCTGTTTTTGTTTGCAGTCCACGTTTTGTGAGGAGAACTGGAGCACTTCATCTCAAAGTTCAGAAAACGGTAAAGGTTTCAAGGATGGTCTTTTAGTTATACTTTGCTTAGCCGCACTGATACATATATAGCCAAATCTTTCAGAAATCCGCCGTTCAGTATCTTCAGGCGCATCGATCACATTTGGTCACGAGGAAAGTAAAATAAGAGAGACAGCATCATAGATGATACTATAATGATTTTTCTGATGTTCGTCAATGGTTTGAATTTTACCTGTTAGCTTTCCGCCGAAAGATAGATCCAGTTCCTGAATGTCAGATCCAGGTTTTTAGAGAACCCTGTATATTGGATACTAAGGCCCACTGTCTAAAGCCGCCCTTACAATTTTTCGCGAGTCATGCAGATATCGTAAATACCAGTGTTGTTTACGCCACGCTGGGAGCCATGCTTCAGAAACAGGTACTTTTTCCCTGAGAGACATTTTACTAGGCCGTGTTGAAAGACACGTTAATGGGTTGCCACGACATTGAAACCTTGAGCGCATTGTTTAATCAAGTGGATAAAAGCCAACATTGAGATACAAAAGTCAACATATCACGCACGCGAAGAACAAGCACAGGTGTTATTGGCTTGTTTTCAAAATTTCTCGTGTAGCTTGAAGGACGTGGCGGGTATCTATGGTGCGTGTGGTCTTATCTTCTGCCAATAAAGCTGACACTATTTGTCGCAGTTTACATAAAAACTACCGCGCTGATAAGGCATGCACCATGTGTCCTGAGAAATAAAATACAACATACATTCACTCTACATCATTAATTCATTACATGTTCCCAAAGTCATGCATATGGGCCCCGCTTTCAGTTGTGTGAAAATTAGAGTAAAAAACGCATGTTATAGTGTGATAATGTTAACGAGCGTGTTGACTGTCATATTGCTGCGACAACAGCATGCCGACAAGGTATCGCGACAAAGCACCACATTGGCACGACGATACTGTTAGAAACTCCTGACCATGTGGTTATTGTGACTCGGCAATGAAAAATATGGCCAGTTGACAGCTAAGTAATCGAGATTGCATGACAAACAAGGGTTGACTACAAAATACTAGGTACTCTTCTTCATAACTCTCCCTCTACCTAGCTGGTTTCCGCAAAGCTGACTAAACAATTTAAATGTTCATGTGCTTCGTGTTTTATAACAAATAACCTCCCTTTGCGAACTTATGGTTCCTACTTAGTTCTATTGTTAGAGCAAATACCTCGGAAATTCGTTGGTCCTGTGAGTGAATTGCCAACCAGGATAAATTTTTCGATGCCTAGGAAGCTTTCTTCCCAGGAAAGCCGTTGGTATTCGCTGGTAGCTTAGTGGTGCAATGATGCGAATCATACATTTCTTCTTCATAACCGTTGATCCTGGTTGCGGGGTTTGAAGAACTTATTTGCCATTTTCATAATTTGTGTTAAACAATCACAGCATCTAAATATGAGCTGATCTTTCGTTATTATACATATTAGCTCGCGTTCACCACAAAGATAAAGTCGGACTCTTTCCAACCGCACGGACTTTTGACGCTACTCATTTATGCTACAAACTACCGGCGAGTGGATCGTTTTCTTGTATACTTTTTTCATGTTTGCTACGCCACTATATAAAACAAGCTTGCAGATATCTCTGTATGTTCTTTTTGTCAGTTGTACGCGCCTGACGACATTCGAATGTATAAAATATGGAAATTTGGACCCGTGATGTGCTTTCCACTGGACTTCTGTTCGCGTGAATAATCGTTCTATTGTTTGAACATGTATCCCGCTTGAGCATAGAGATACCCACAAACCCCAAGTCGGACGTGCTAGAAATAGGCAGCGGAATTTACGTATTTTGTAACGAATCCGTTGGTCCTCTTTCATTGACGTCAACAAACTAAGCTTGCTGCATCCTGCTTTTCTTGTGCACGAATAGTAATTGCGGCCACATAGGTTATTTCTTCATACCAAACAAAGAAGATGAGAGGAGCCATAGTAGGCCTAATCCTCATGGCCTCCGCTCTTATTCCTGTAGATGCAGGGGTTGGTAGTGCTGTCGGTGAGTATATGTTCAGTCACATATCTGTGCCTCGAAGAGCGATGATCTGTTGTAACTCTTGTTTTTCTAGATTTGCATTTTGAAAGCTTTTTTGGAGAAGATGCCGCTGTTGTAAGACACTAAGTTCCGTATAACCAAATGTATTTTCTGTGAATGTGCGGATAACAATGATGCGGAAGAAAATATACGCACAATGTTAACTAGTACAACGCTAATTCAAAAAATTGAATGAACTCACTTTACTATGTTAGGTATCTCGTAATGTTGCAGTTAGTATGGAATAATAGGCAGTGCGAATTGCAACCTACCCTAATAAGAAAATTATACTTGTCTTTTGAGTGGTAGACATTTCTATTATTATTATTATTATTATTATTATTATTATTATTATTATTATTATTATTATTATTATTAATATTATGCAAGCATCACCAGCAAATATGAGGAGAGATGAATGCTACGAATAGAAGCAATGTGTATGCCTACCATTTAGGAGGAAGGTAATACAATTAATCTTGAAAAGAAAGTCAGGAGAGTGACAAGAAAAACGGAGTTGTCCAACGACCGTACATTTTGCGAGAGTTCCCATTTCTGCTTCATAAAGAAGATACTCGATTCAGCACAGAATTATGTTTTCTACATCCTTAGCGTCCCGAGCACATCAAATTGTACATGCTTTATTTTAAGAACCTCAAATAATACCGATAATTGGAATGCCTTACATTGGTTCTTATGACGGCGAAGGAAATTGTATATGTATTCATTCAAGCCCAACTTTGAGACAAAAACAATAGTAAGAAGACAAGCAGTACACATATTAACTACATTGGGAGCAGTTTACACGAAATAATAGATTCAGCTACAAAAAAAGCATGGTTGATCCCTCCGTCATAGGAATCTGTATAACACGAAAGGAAAGCGTGCCATAACAAATGTACTCGTTTTTGCCCATGCGACGTTTGTATGTTGAAATGTCACTTTCGAATTCGATGGTATAGCTCTACACGTTTCTGTGAAATTTTTACCTAATAAACAGTGTTTTAATATGCCTTCCGTTCGAAGTATGATGTATGGGCTTTCAACCTCATTATTCGTCAGTCTTTACTATGTACAGCTCTCACTCTGTAGCAAACATGTGAGTCAGTTATATTTCTTCATGTAGAAAAAGTGCCACCAATGCGGTCCCTGTGAGAATCAATCTAATGCAAAGCGTTGAGCGAGCTGCATACGCTGCATTGTTGACCTTTTATACAAGTCATGTAATTATGTCATGACGTAATTCATTATCGTACGTTTGACATGCATGCGTTTATATTGTGGTATTGGCCGCGAGGAGTTACGGAGTCGCCCTCTATCGGACGCGCCTCGATTGCGTACAAGGTAGGATACCGCCGGCGCGCTCCCCGTGGATTTTGCTGCCCGCGCTCTACAAAAACACCTCGCGGAAGCCCTCCAGGGCATTTCTGTAAGTACTTTCGAAAGGAACTGTGTTCTTTACTGTCGAAATAATCATTTTCGACGAACTGAAAGCACAAGATAGTCTACAGTCGCTGTCTCTCTGCAGAAAACCGAGCACCCGCTTCACGCGGTCACCGCGTTGGAGGCCCCTGAACCGGCCTCTTGCGTGAAGGTAGTCACTCGCTGAGTGCAAACTATGTGAAATATCTCGTTAGAGTAGACTGCCTGTATAACCAAATGGAGCATAACAAAAAGAAGCCTCAAGCCAGCGATCGCACGGGTTCGCGACGACTGACTGTGCCTCTGCATGTATGAACGTCTGCATGTATGTTCGTACAGATGGTTTCGCTTTTGCTACGAGCTCGTTTTGGCACCGCGCTGTGAACTTTAGGCCGCAAAATATGAGAATTTGTCAGTACACAAACAACTACTGTTGTACGACGCTATCAGAGCAGTTCGAAAATAATTTCGTTACAACTACGGCTTCGGTGCGCATGGCAACTTTGTGATGTGCCGTCCCGACGATTCAGTGTTTTTTTTTTCGGTCTAAATTCGTGTACGTTTCAATGTCATTTGACAAGTTGTCTCGCACTGCATATTGATCGGTCTTCTCAGCGGGCAAATGCCGCTGCTTCTGTTTCTTTATTCAGTGCATTCATTTCGTTTGGTACGTCGCGTAGCTTATGAAGGCGAAAGCCTTAGATGCCTCTTCAAACGGCAAGATTGACCGTCGGCGGCGCGAAGACGTGTGGCGCAAAATATAATCGTCACCTGATGACGTCACCATATGACGTCATGATGACGTCACAGATCTCCTAATCTTGTAAATTCATTATGACATCACCATGACGTGACATAACGCGATGTCACATGATGACGTATTCACACGACATGGTCCCTTTGCATTGTCTCCGTGATTGGTGGGCCGATCACGGAGGCAATGCAAGACTTATGTAGCTTACGAAGCGATGCAAAACTTATGTAGCTTATGAAGGCGAAAGCCCTAGACTCCTCATCAAATGGGAAGATTGCCCGTCGGCGTCCCGCGTCGGCGGCGTCAACACGAGTGATGCAAAAAATAATCGTCACGTGATGGTGTCACCATATGACGTCGTCATGACGCCACAGATCGCCAAAATACGTAGCGTCATTATAACGTCACATAACATGACGTCACATGATGACGTATTCACACGTCATGGTCACTTTGCATTGCCTCCGTGATCGGTCACAGAGGCCATGCAAAATCGCGTTAGGTGCAGAACGCGTTTGGAGGGGCGCGCGGGAGAATAATTACAACTACTGACAAGAAAAAGAAGACTGTTTTCGCCTTCTAGTCATCTTTAGCGAATGCATAAGGGTCCCTGTGAGTTTTTTAATTCAACCTATCTACACAATGTCTTGCGCGTCTGCAGCCGATTTTGTGGACGCTAAGCACGGGGCCGACGATCAAGAGGTCGCACGGGAGGGTTCTGAGATGGCATCACACGTGGTAAAAGGTAGCGCCTTTTCCATCCTGTGGCAGATAAGCATCATTTGCCGGCAGGAAGCGCGCGCGAGCCATCGTCTCAGTGCGCTCTGTCTGCTACTCACCGAACATCACAGGCCCGACGCAGTAACGAAAGTCTTCGTGGCGGAAGTTCTTGTTGCACGCAAGGCTCGTAGCCGATGGCTACTTGCCGGTTCTTAGCTTTACAACCCATGCTTCATGCAGTTTCTTGTCCCGCGGTTACCGGTGCAGGTTGACACTGGGCTCCGTTGCGTAAGCGCGGCACTGCGGCACCGAGCGGTAGAGCCCCATGTCTGTCGCCTTCGGAGGCAGCCACTCTATCACAATGGTTTCAATTGAGTAGAAAATGAGAGAAAACATCCGAATTTGAACAGACCGCAGCGCATGTGGGACTTGAAACTCGTTTTCAAAGCACGCGGCAGTGCTCCACAAGCAGCCGACGCGGCCGCTGAGACCACATGATCTTGCCAAGCACGTCACGCCGATGGTGGCGCCGGCGTTTCCAGTGGTGGGACTCGAGGCCAATACACCGTGCTATTTAAACGACCTACACGGCTTCACGATGTTGACATCATGTCAGTTACGTTATTCAATCGTAACACGGATGGCATGCTTGCCATGAACATTCAGTTTGTGAGCTGTCGTTCATGTTTATCACAAAAACACGTCAATTGTTGCATCATTTGGTATACAGCAAGGTAATAAACCCACCACTACGGCATCACGATATGTATGTGATGCCGTAGGCATGTGAAGATGTATGACACGTGAGTGTCGTTATACTTATATCACGACCTGATTTTGCGTACCTAAGAGGCTAATGACAAGGCATATGTATTTCGGTACATGATTATTGAAGAGTCATGAAAGCACGAAGACCTTGTCATTTATGTCACGACATAAATGAAGGCATGACATCTTCAGGTCAATATTGTGCCACTTGTGGTCGTCGTGCAATGATCTCTTGGCTAGCCAATCTTGGTATTATCGCGTTAAAGAAACGGCAACGGTGTCACAAGAGCTTCGGAATAGAAAGATGAGATAAATGACAGTATTTAAAAAGATGGAAAGTTGGGCCAGTTGGTGTGGTAGTGTACCTAAATGTTTGAGGCCCAGCCACGGTGGTCTTGTGGTTATGGCGCTCGACTGCTGACCCGAAGGTCGCGGAATTGAATCACGGCTGCGGCGGCTGCATTTTCGGGGTAAGCGAAAATGTTTGAGGCCCGTGTACCTAGATTTAGGTGCACGGTAAAAAACCCCAGGTGGTCGAAACTTTCGGAGCCCTCCACTACGGCGTCTCTCATAATCATATCGTGGTTTTGGGGCGCAAAACGCCAGATATAATAATAATCATAATGAAAGCTTGAGAATGAAGGGAGGAACGCGAGGACGAGAAATGTACAGAATTAGCGCCTACAAAAAGACAACAAAACGTTTTAAATGATAGCAGTATTGTCACGGGGTCGTGGCGTCACAGAAAGCAGCAGTTGGCGTGTTAGACTAAACTCTTTATTCGGCTGAACTTGTGCCCGGGATACGCAAGGTGAAACAAGAGCGATGCACACTACAATAATAGCGGCGAACAGAACGTGGGCCGTCGATCTGCAGCAAGGCGCGTCGGCAATTATACATGCGGCATCGAACATTCCAGCCTTATCGATGGTGGCCGCGTTAGGTCTAAAATAGTCTCAGCTGTTCGCGTTTTCGCACTCAAGACAATAAGGAGATTCCAACATAGTCGGGAAGGTTCCCAGATATTAGGACATGGCTTCCGCAAGGCAGCGGCTACGCCTGCAACAGACGTTACATAAAAATAACAAAAGAAGCGCGCGTGCCATTTCCCCCCTCTGAAGAAGACCCCTCCCGTGCTTGTAAACGAACACGGAAGGGGAAAAAGGGCCAACACAAATAGAGTAGATTGATAAAGGAAAAAATGGGCTGCGCATCTGCGTGCTTCGCTACAAATGTCGTCGAAAGACGACAGTCTTCCGCCGGCCGTACTACATGAGTCCTGGTTTCATCCGCGGCAACGGTGATGCTGTTCCCAGGGCGACTGCCAGGTGTCAGAACCATGTCGTTGGCAGACGGCTTTTTCGTGCATAGCGTCACATTTTCGGCAAAGCCTAAGAAACACTACGGTCTTTAGAATTACCTATAGATGTATTTTCTAGTAAAGGAGTTGAGTTGAGCTGAATAAACTTTATTTGCCCAACGGTTGATATTGTGCCCGGCGCTAGGCTGCCAGGGATCCACCAAGGAACACACACTTATTACTTGCGTATTGATGTTGCGCCTGAGATATGCGTAATATCTGCTTTTTGATCGACAATCTTCACAAGTATGAAGGCAGCTACAAGTTGGATATGGTTGGGCGTTTAGCAAGTGCTTAAGTTTCGGCAGGGTGGCTGAACTGTGTGACAGACAGACATACAGACAGACAGAAATACAGAACAACATTGCTGCGTTGAAGTATCCCAAGAAACACTATCGTCTTCAAAAGCAGAGTCCTAAGGTTCGCTAACGCGTATAAAACAGCTAAAATGGACTGTCTACCGCTCAGAAAAATTTTCTTGATTGTGGTGAAAATGAGAACATCGTTCGTCACATCGGTGTCCATGAAAAAGGAATTATAGGTTTAATTTGGTGTAGAAAATCGTCAGAGAATGACCGCTAGCGTCACCCAACGGCGATGTCATTTAATCTACGGGTAGGACAAGAAATCCTCGCAGGTGGACTCATTTATGCTGAAAAACAAACATGTATAACTTGAAATTGTATTTTACGCAATCGAGGCAACCTTCGGTTGCGTCAGAGAGTCTTTCTTTTGCTTTTTTTCACACGCGGTCCAAAAAGGCACCCGGTGGCGCTGCTTGCGGCGCCGCCTTCGATCTCGTCGGTTTGAAGTTATGCGCTATGCCATGCAGCCCTCCGCACTGCTCGTACCGTGCCGCTGTATTGTTGTTAGGATGTCTCACATGTGCTGTGCTGTGAAGGCGTGCATTTATTGTCTCTTTTTGATGAATCAAATTGGCTTGGATTGCGGCAGCAGTGCAAAAATAAACGCATAGACTGTGATTACAGCAAAAGTGTTCTGTAATCGTATAATAAGGATTCATTTAACCGCTAGCACGTTGAAAGCCGGAGTTACATTCACTACATTAGAGGTAAGTGAAAATTAGTTAATCCTAGAGAAATCACGTGTGGTTTCGGTTTCAATTTTTACCGGCACTGCAATCATCATCGCGTCCACCAGTCAGTGTTGCGGGGATCTTTCACGCCAATGGAAGAAGACCGAACGCAGATAAAAAAAATTCTGTTTTAAAAATTTCTACTCAATTTTCAAAGAAACCGCTGCAAGGTGGGACACTTCAGACTGTATGCTTTCGATTGCGGCACAAACAGAAAAGCGATGAAGGATGGTGGACAGTCCCTTTAAGGCGTACGACAAGGACGACTTCAAGTCGTGCGCGGCGCCGCTGAGAGTTCGTTATGCCGTCTGGGATGACGTTGTAGTCTGGACTGCCGAGACGTCGAAGAACTTGTATTGCCCGAACTATCGCCGAAGAAGATTTTCACTAAGTACACGTCGGCGTATGGGCGTGCAGACCCAAACATGGTGTCGGGCTGGTACTCCACGAAGCGTCGCTGCAGATTGTGAAGGCGACTGTCGGTTGTCTTTGAATCTTGATGCGTAGGCGGGCGAATTGTCGGGCTTCTTCGGCACGATGAAGGTAGACATTCGCACCAAGGTTTTCGTCGTCGGCGACGTTTGGTAGCATAGCGTCGAGAATCTTTGGCGGGTTCCTTCCGTATACAAAACTGTATGGCGTAATCTGCGGCATATCTTGTACGACAGTGTTGTATGCGATGGTCACGTACGGAAGGATGGCATCCCACGTCTTGCGCTCGACGTTGACGTACATGGCCAGTATGTCGGCGATGGTCTTGTTTAGACTCTTGGTGTGGTCTTCGCTCTATGGGTTGTAGGCGGTGGTCCGGCGGTGGCTTGTTTGGCTGTATCTGAAGATTGCCTGAGTTAGCTCCCAGTAAAGGCCTTATCTCTATCGGTGATGAGGACCTCTGTGGCGCCATCACGCAGGACGATGTCTTCAACAGAGATCTTCGCTACCTAATGGCCGGGCAGGCGGTTCGATGGACTGAGGAAAGCCTGCGGGTCTTTTCAACGGTGTCTTGCGTCGCTGACAGTCTCGGCATATTCTCACGCAACGAGCGACGTCGACGGCAAGGCGCGGCCAGTAGTACTTTTCGTGCAGACATGCGAGCGTGCGCCAAACACCGAGGTGTCCCGCCGTGAGGTCGTCGTGTAGGGCCTGGAGAACTTCTGGTCACAATGCTGAAGGCACCACACTAACGTAGCTGGCTCAAAAAGGGGAGAAGTTATTCTTTGGGAGAACGCCGTTTCGCAAGGAAAAAAAACAACGCCAATCCTCGCTTGAATACTTTCGGAGCAACGGCGGTCCTGCTCTCGAGTTATTCGACAAGTCTCCTGACTTCCGGGCCGGCTCGCTATTGTTCGGCGAAGTCATCGGCACTTATGGTTCCCAAGAAGCAGTCATCACCCTTGTCCTGCGGCGGTGTGTCGACGGGAGCATGAGACATGCAGTCAGCGTCGTAATGATTAATTCCGGACTTGAAATCGACGGTAAAGTCGAATTGTTGAAGTCTTAGACTCCACCGTGCGAGGTGACCTGAAGGGTCCTTCAAGTAAGCTAGCCAATACAAGGCGTGGTGGGCGCTCACAACATTGAATGGCCTGCCGTAGATGTAGGGG
The DNA here is from genome assembly GCF_013339695.2 of Rhipicephalus sanguineus. Classification (NCBI taxonomy): domain Eukaryota; kingdom Metazoa; phylum Arthropoda; class Arachnida; order Ixodida; family Ixodidae; genus Rhipicephalus; species Rhipicephalus sanguineus. The sequence goes on from NC_051177.1 coordinate 136,042,923, forward strand.
CGAAACTTGGATGTAGCACAGATGAGGGCCAAGGACTCCTTTTTTGTTGTGGACTAGTTGGTTTTTGCCTTCGATATCGGCCGGATAGCTTAACTGATGACGCTTTCCAGCTCGCCAGCCTTCTGCACAATGATGGCGCTGAGTCCTACACTGCTTGCGTCTGCGTGGATTTCTGTGTCGGCGTATTCGTCGAAATGCGCTAGTGTAGGAGGCGTCGTTTCAATTCTTCAAGTGCATCGATTAGCGCCGTTTCTAACTTTAACGGCATGCCGGTCTTCGGGAGGTGAGTTAGCCACTCGGCGATTCGTGAAAATTCCTTGACGAAACAATGTAGCAGGTGCACCAGCCGACAAATCGTCGTACAGAACTCTTGTCGGTGGGAGGCGTGAAGGCCTTTAGTACAGCTATTTTTCGTCAGTCTGGCCGAACGGCATCATTCCTGGTCACATGACACAAAAACAAGAGCTCCTCGTAGGCGAAGCTCCACTTTTCAGGCTTGAAGGTGAGCCCGGAGGTATTGATTGCTGGAAGTACAGTTTCGAGGCGCAGGAGGTGTTCGTTGAAGTTTGACACAAGCACAACAACGTCGTCCAAGTGCACGAGGCATGTCTGCCACTTCAAGCTGGCCAGTACTCTATCCATAACGCGTTGGAAATTCGCAGGGACCCAGCAAAGACCAAATCTCATGATCTTAAACTCGAACAGGCCGTGTGGAGTTACAAAGCCCGTCTTTTCGCGGTCTCTCTCGTGACTTCGATTTGCCAGAAGGCGGCCTTGAAGAATGGTAGCATGGTCATCGACGAAAAGTGCTTCGCGTTATGGAGTTGATTTAGGGCGTCATCTCTTCGTGGGAGACGGTGATCGTCCTTCTTCGGGACTTTCTTGAGGCGACAATAGTCAACGCAGAAACGTAGGGTTCCATCCCTCTTCCTCACTAACACCACGGATGACGCCCACGGACTCTTGGATGGCTGGATGATGTCGTCGCGTAGCATTTCATTGAGTTGCTTCTGAACGGTTTCGCGTTCTCGTGTCGAAACTCGATACGGACTCTGACGGATTAGTCGGGCGCCTTCTTCTGTTATGATACGATGTTTTGCGACTGGGATCTATCGATTCCTGACGGCGACGCCAAGCACCCCTGTAATTGCTGGAGTAGGGCTTTGAGCTGGTCTTGCTTGTGCTTCGGGAAGCTCGGCCTGATGTCGAAATCTGGTTGGGGAGTCCGATCCGTCGAACCAGGTTCGGTAGCATCGAAGAGGGTGAAAGCATTGCTCTCCATGAATTGCTCTCCAGTAATCGCCCTCGATGACGCTTTCAAGCCCTGCGGGTGCTCCGGTGCCGACAGAAATGATAACGCTGGAGAGAGGAGGAGCCGTGACGTGCTCTTTTATTACATTCAATGCGTGGTTCCCTGTCCTAATGTGGGGTGGCAGCGCTTTTTATGAGGTTAGCGTTAGTGGCCGAAGACTTCAGATTGATGACGGCACCATGCTGACTAAGGAAGTCCATCCCGTGTATCACATCACTGGAGCAACGTTGTAAGATTACAAAGCTCGCAGGATAGGTCCGGTTATTGATGGTTTCTCTTGCGGTTCAAACACAAGCCAGCGTTCTTAGATGGCCTTCAGTGGTCCGGATTGCGGGGCGTTGCAAGCAATCCTAAGTGTATTATACTTTGTGGCAAATGGTCCACTCTCGACGGAACAGTCGGCTCCAGTGTCGACGAGAACGGAGACGTTGTGGCCGTCGAACAGTACGTCGAGGTCGCTCGTCCACCGTCTTGCGTTTCTGTTAAGTTGCGGCGCCCGGTGACGCCTAGGTCGATTTGTCCCGCTGCTTCTACGTCGTGTTGTGAGGTCTTTTCAGGCCGCGAGGTTTTGTCCTCGGGGCTCCGTTTGGTTTCCAGCGTGTTCTTATTTTCCAACGTGTCTAGGTTTCCAGCGTGTTCATATTATCATCGGCGGCGGAGGATCTTCGGTATTTCGTCATACAGAACAGTACCTTTATCGCTTTCTGCCTTTCTTTTTCCGGATATGGGCTAGGTGACTGGCCCCGTGTTGGGCCAGGGTATGGTCGGCGTTGGGTACAGACGTAGCGGCCTGGCGACGGTGATAGGGAAGGTCCTCGGGGGGTCCAATGCGCTCCTGCGAGATAGTCGCCAGTCGCACGTGTTCGTTCACCTTCCTGTGGACGCGGCGCGTCGATGGCAAACCCACGCCTCCCATCTGACGGTACTGGCAGCGGCGGTAGGTGTGGCCAGCTTTTCCGCAATGATAGCAACGTGGGCGGTGGTCAGGGGCGCGCCAAACGTCGGTCTTCCTCGGGTTCTAGCGTTCACCGATCGGAGGGCGGTATGGCGTCGGTGATGGCGGCGGCGTTTGGCGGTGATACAGCGGCTGTGCGGCGTCTTGACGTGGGCGTGGAGGGCGAGGTACATCGGGCTGCAGCAGCATAGCTCAAGGCTAGTGGCTGCGGCTGTGCTTGCTGAAGAACACCCAGTGGCTTTTGAAGCTCCTCTTTCACAACGTCAGCGGTCTGAGTCGCTGCAGTCTGCGGAAAAGGTGCAAGCTTTCGCAGCCCTTCCCGCAGGATTGGTCGGAACAATTCCCGCACTTGGTCGGAGCCGATGGTGTGAACTGCTGCGGTGTCTTGGATTAAGAGGCGATTGTACTGTCTGGTGTGTATTTGCAGATTCTTCTCGGTCGCCGTTGCCTCCGACAGGAATACCTGTACGGTCTTGGGTGGGTTCGCGTCAGCCCAGCGTAGAGCTCCTGCTTGACTCCTCGCACTAGAAGGGGATCTTTCTTCTCTTAGGGCGTGGTAGGGTCTGCATGGCGGAACAGCCTTGTCATCACTTCCACGAAGATGGCCACGGTTTCGTTCGGGAGGTGCACCCGTGTCTCCTGTAAGGCCGCGGCTCTTTCTTTTGGGACCACGCTCATGAACGTCTCAAAAAATGCACGGTGAAATCGGTCCCACGTTCGAAGTGTGGACTGCTGGTTCTCGAGCCATGTCATAGCTGCTTCCTCCAGGTAGATGCACATGTGGCGAGATTTTCTTCGGAGTTCCAGGGGTTGAATGCTGCGACCCTTTCAAAAGTCTTCAGCCGGGTGTTGGGGCGTTGACATGGCGAACCACGGAATGCGAGCGGCTCCCTGGGCGGTTGCATCACTATCGCTGCAAGGTTCGCTGCGGCCGTCATCGTGCCTGTTGTCTTTGTCGCCCTGGCTTTAGGCTTGTCCGTTAGGGGTCCGTTTTGTGGGCGTAGTCCTTTCAGTCTGCGGATGGCTCGACTGTCACTGTTGGTGTCGGTGTCATCTTCACGACGTGGGCTGGGCTCACAGCTTCACGGGGGCGTCCGGAACATGAACAGCACCTCTACCAGATGTCACGGGGTCGTGACGTCGATGAAGGCATCAGATGGCGTGTTAGATTAAACTCCTTATTTGGCTGAGCTTGTGGCCGGGAAACGCAGTCAACCTACAGCAATACACACTCTACACTGATAGCAGCAAACAGAACGTCGGCCATCGATAAAACTGATCTGCCGCAAGGCGCGTTGGCATTTATACATGTGGCATGGCGCATTCGAGCCTTATCGCTTGTGGCCGCGTCAGTTCCAGAATAATTTCAGCTGTTCGCGTTTTCGCGCTCAAGCCTACAAGATTTTAATATAATCTGGAAGGTTTCTAAACATTAGGGCGCGGCTTGCGCAAGAAAGCGGACTAGCTACATAAAATAGCAAAAGAATCGACGGGAGTAACAATCTACACAACAGATGGACACCACGTTGTCTAAAACAGCACACGGTCCCCAGTGGTGTGTTCCGGTTTATACAGCGTTGAGGGAGGCCTCCAGAATCATTTTAGAGCTGTTCATGTTCAATTTAGGGAATCTTTTTGTAAAATAGGCAGTGCTCTGTTCGTACAGAAATGGGAAGTTGGTTCGTCACACAGTCCCGTCAAGCAATAACAATGTTAGTGTATAACGGCCGCGAGCGCAGCATGAGCGCGTATGTAAATCATGTCTTAGATGACATGTAGATCATTATTTTTATATTGGCACTTGTCATTTGTGCTCGTCATACAGTCACGTCACGCAATAGAGGTATTGTTGTGCATAATGCTAGCGAAACGGTCGTGAGCGCAGCATGAGCATGGTATGTATGTCATGCTCAGACATGCGTGTCATGACTAAAGAGAGAGAGAAAGGTTAAGTGAAAGGCAGGGAGGTTAACCAGAAGTTTTTCGGTTTGCTACTCTGCACTGGGGAAGGTGTAAGGGGGGATTGAAAGGTAAGGAAGGGAAAAAGAGCAACAAAAAAATAAAGCAAAAAATGCACGCACACTCAAGCACGGGGGCATCATAGTTGTTTAGCGAGGTCGGTTGAACGCAGAAACTTCAGCAGCACCTTCGTCGCTTTCTGGTTGGTATCTAGAACATTCCGGCATTTCAAAATTGATTGTTCAGAAAGCGGCTGCTCATCGAAGCTTGCTAGCGTTCCTGAGAGCTGTTGCCTTTGGGAGCTATAGTGAGAACAATGACACAGGGCGTGCGCAATGGTTTCCTCGCTGCCACAGTGGGCGCAGGCAGCACTGTCTGCCATTCGGATTCGGTAAGCAAAGGTGTTCGCGAAAGATACTCCAAGCCACAGGCGGCAGAGGACTGTTGTTTCGGATCGGGATTGTCCGGACGGAATTTGAAGTTGAAGTGACAGACCCAGACGATGAAGGCGGGTATACAGAAAACCAGACATATTCCACATTGAATGCGTTAGATCACGTGCGAGTGAGCGAATTTTAGATGCTGCATCGATCTGTTATTATGGAATGACTTCCTGCACGCCTCCTTCATGAGCATTCTTTGCAGAATTATCGGCATGTTTGTTGGCATCGTTGCGGCAGTGGCTGGAAGCCCCTGTAAAGTTATACCATGCCCTTTGTCTTTTAATTGCTGAGAGCTTTGTCTTATTTTCAATAATAGTTGTTCTTGCGCACCACGCTTAAAGCTGACGACAGACACTGCAGGGATGAGTTCGAGTCTGTAAATGTGCCCCATTTCAGTGTCATGATTAAGGTTTCTTATACAGTCACGTTGCGCAATACCAATCTTGGTGTATATTGAGCCAGTGAACCGGCCGCGAGCTCCCCACGAGCGTGCATGGCGCGTATGTCATGCCGTACATGACATGCATATAATTATTTTCGTGTTACCACCTGTCATTTATGTTCGTCATACATTAACGTTCCGCAATAGCACTTTTAGTGTATATCAAGCTAGCAAACCGGCACGAACGCACCTTCAGCGTGGTATGTAAATCATTCCGTACTTCACATGCACATCATGATTTCATATTAGCACCTGCCATTCATGTTCGTCAGACCGTCAGACAGTCACGTAGCACAATACCGATTTTGGTGTTCTATCAAGCTAGCGCACCTGGCGCGAGCAAACCATGAGCGTGTTATGTAAATCATACCGTTCATGCTATGAATATCATTCCTTAAGTGTTGGAACCTGTCACTTATGTGCGTGATATAGTCACGTCAGGCCATACGAATCTTGGTGTACGTCAAGCTAGTGAACCGGCCGCGGGCGAAGTATGAGCGTGGCATGTAGATCATGATGTGCATGAAATGCATGATATGAGTTTCATGTTACGACCTGCCATCTATGCTCGTCATAAGTTAATGCCACAGTGCCAGCTTTGGTGTACACGTGGCTAGCGAAATGGCAGAGAGCACACCATGAGCGTGGGATGTACGTCACGCCGTAGATGACATGCATGTCATGATGTGTAGAATTGCACCAGTCACATATGTTCGTCGTACACCCATGTAGCGCCATACTAATTTTGCTATATATCGTCAGTGAAGCGGCCAGGAGAGCGAAAAGTCGTACGGTTATAGATAGATAGATAGATAGATAGATAGATAGATAGATAGATAGATAGATAGATAGATAGATAGATAGATAGATAGATAGATAGATAGATAGATAGATAGATAGATAGATAGATAGATAGATAGATAGATAGATAGATTGTCAGATGCTCCGCAAAAAGCGAGCGAAACTTCCTGAGATTCCCTGTCTCCGCAGGCTTGGAGCAAAAACATCGCATCTGAAGCATTCCTCAATTTAAATCTTTTCCATGACCAAAATAGCTTTAGTAAATTACATTCTTGGCGAAACCTGAACACTGCAATTCCTTGCTGCTTAGAGATTATAATATTTAACACTGTCTTATTTATATTGTCGTCACTAAACAGTATTAATGAGATATAACAGAGAACAATGCCAAGTAAAGTAGAGTGGATGTTTTTGTATTAATTAAGATATAAATGTGAAGAATGTAACGTGCACGAAACGATAAGTTGCCTCCGGCACAGACCAAAAGTGGGACCTTCGAATAACGCGCCCGATATTATACTGCTGAGTTACGGCGGCGGTCAATTCCCGTCCCCTTTATGGGGTTTATGGGGTTTATATGTGCATTAAAACCTAGGAGTGTTAGTCAGCGCCGATGCTGACCAGTAATCCCTCGCATACTACCTGAACGCATGAAGTCGGTCAGAACGAGACCCTCGCTACGAATGAAGGAAACAAGACGTCTTTTAAGAGCTCGTTTTTCATTGTTAGACACAACATTAATCAGGCACAATATTACAATTCAGACACGATCAGGCACAATATTATTATTGTGTCTAACAAAGAAAAACGAGCCCTTAAAATACATGTTCTTTCCTTACTTCACAGCGAGAGTCTCGTTCTTGCGGACTTGATGCCTTCACGGAGCATGCAAGAGTATATTGGTCAGCTGCCAGCCCGTAAAAAAAGATCACGTGCTACGTGACGACAACAGGCATGAAACGCGCTTTTCGAAGGTCGCAGGTTCGGTCCCTGCCGGCGCGAAGTTATCGTTTCATAATATTTATACCCTAATTATTACAAATAACATTATTTCTGCTATATTTGCATTATTGTCTGTTAGTTCCCATTATTATTGTGTCTAACAAAGAAAAACGAGCCCTTAAAATACATCTTTCCTTCATTCACTAAACAGTGCTGCTCTTGTATCGATGCACTTCGACTATGTATATAATTGGTTCTATGTGCGTGGCTTCAATTTTTTCGCTTCAGGTTTATTTCGAAATTGTAGCTTTTTCAACCATAGTAAATATCAAGGAAGGCGAAGGACGTATTGAGCTATAACAACCTAGAGAAAACAACTTACCTGTGATGTTGCATTATATCACATGTGCATATTTTGGGATTCATTGCCATTGTACAAATGTTGCATGTCAGAGCCCAGTTTTGAAAGCCTTGCATGCTATTGGTAATGGTCTTCATTGATAGCGAGAAGCCCTCGCCCAAATTACTTTAGTGTGACTATTGTTTAACAGTTCTTAATGCAATTACATTTAGCCAAAATTCTCGCAAAACTTCCGAGAGCACTGAAAGCGGTGACGATAATGAGACCAACCGGAGCGATCGTGCGTGTGCGTAAGTATACCTATCTGTCTATATTAAAGAAGCAAAGCTGACCGGCATTTGTCTTAGAAGTGTGCATTCGTCTTGGTGAATTGTTCTTGGTGAATTTCTACGTTTTCCATTGAAATGTAAAACTTAGAAATGAACAAGAATAAATACAAACTGTTTCAATGCGACAAATATAATCAAGCTCCTTAGTAGACTAGGCATCAGGTCTTCTGCCAAATGTATCCAATATTAGTCCGCGTTACACCGTCGAGAATAAAGCGCACACTTTATCAACATTATGTTTTCGGACTCACGCCTCGCTGGAAAGTAAACTGAAGTGGCCTATAACGTTGCTAAAACGCAGCATCATAGCAAATACCCATCTATACGTGGCACTGAATAATTCATTTCCTTATTGAAAGCTACACAGTCTTGCGTTCTGGATAGCACAATGTAGCAGCTTTAGAAAATAAAATGTGGGTGCTCATCCATTTAGTGATGGAGGCAGGTCGCGGTGGTAATTTAACGGTAGCGATTAGGGACAGCGCTTATCGCAGTTCCATCAGACCAATAGAATACCTAGCTATAGCCAGGTGCTGCTCTTGTAATGCGTTAGTAGTGCTTATTGTAGCGAGAGGGACGCAATGGCTGTCAAATTGTCGTGCCCTTCTGGCCACGGGAGGATGCGGAGCTTGATCTCAACTTTTGAACTGCTGCCCTAATTTTAATGAAGATTTCAGGGAAGACTCACCTTCTCCCTACTAGAACATATTCCAATTTTCAGCACCTAATATGAACACGAAAAAAAAACTACAGTTCTTATAACGATAAATCTTGTAGGCTAACTTAGGAAAACTACAATTTGAAAAATAATGAAAATATACGCGATATTTATCATTTCAAATACTCTAGAAGAGTTCCAGTGCATAAGGCCAGTCACGTATTTTTTGTGACGTTTCTATAAAAATGCCATCGCTCTGAATGGGAAGATTATTTTTTTCCTTCCCACTGCATGTCAGACTAGTGAACGATTTTGTGTTAGACGCTACTTACGGATCACATTATCTTGTTCCTGTCAAAATATCAGTCTAGAAAGAACCTTGTGAGCAGCGTCTGGCGAAGAAGTTTCGAAATCATAGTTTTCCTAAGAGGCTGGTTGCGAAGTGAGAGAAAGGAGTTTTAACTATTTCACAACAACCTACTTACTTCGATGGTCCAAAAAAATCCGGCAGATCCCACGCACTGTGGGAATCGATGTAATGCGAAGCAGCCAGCAAAGAGCTGCATACATCGCCTTGTTTGTCTTTGTGCCAAATGAAAACATTCATGCCATGGCATCTAGTTCACCATATTTGGCGTGTTTGCTATGCACGCATGCATGCAAAACCTGGTATATACCATGCCAATGAAACGTATATACAACGTATATACAAACGTATGTACATGACTTGCATGTCATGGTTTTCATGTTACCGCCTCTTATTTACGTTCGTCATACAGTCCTGCCGCGCAATACCAATTTTGGTGTATATCAAGCAAGCGAAACGGCCGCGAATGCACCATGAGCATGGCATGTAAACCATGCCGTAGAGGACATGTATGTCATCATTTTCATAGTACGACGTGTCAGTTATGTTCGTCATACATATATATATATATATATATATATATATATATATATATATATATATATATATATGCATGCGCTCTGAGACCATGCCATTTAAATCATGCTGCACATGATTAGCGGGTCACGACTTGCACGTTAGGACCTGTCATTATGTTCGGCGTGAATTCTTGTCACGCCATACCAATTTTGGTATATATGAATTTAACGGAACGGTCGCAACAGCCCCACGGGCGTCGATTGTAGATCATGCTGTCTATGACATGAATGTCATGATTTTCATGTTATAACCTGTCATTTATGTTATGTCATGTTATGCCACAGCAATTTTGGTATAGATCCGATTAACGGAACGGCCAGGAGAGCACGAATCATAGGCGGCTAGATAGACAGGCAGATACGCTCAAAGTCGCAGAAGTTCGCTAAGAAATGCTTCGCATATCAAATAATCGAAGTGCCTCGCTACATAAATACGTCCTCCTTCATCAACATGACACTTTTCTGTGACAAGACAGGATTATTCTCTTTTGTGTAGGGCGCTCGCATGCACATCTCGCTCCGCTGGGAATGCCAATTTTGACCAGCTAACGGCCTCGAATCTTCCTGATCTGCACGGATTGTCATCCGTGAAGTTCTCCTGAACATTTGGAGACCTGGTTCACCAAGGTGGGCTCGTTTTTTATCATTTTAGGCCTCTGGCTAGACAGGCGGGCTAAACCTAGGCGAGGTTAGGCCTAACTTTCCCGCCTACGGCGCGAGCACGCCAGCTGCGAGATGCCGCAGCAGATTGCCATGGGGGGGAACGACGTCACTCCTGAGGAATTACAAGGAAACGGATGTTTCTCCGTTGTCAAAAGACGGCAAGAATCACGAGAAAAATCACACGCAGCCCACCAGCCGTTAGCGGAACGAGGCGCAAAAGAGAAGCCTAACGCTACTCTACGACACGTCACACCTGCGAGCCAGCTGCTGGCGATGCGACGAAGGCACAGTCGAGTAATCGTACGACCGGGCGGCGGCCCCTACGTGCATGCCTGCAGCCGGCACACGATTCACGCCGCACTAACCACGGCATCTCAGCTAGCACCGTCGGTAGCGGAGGAACACATTATTTGTCTCAACTCGGTGTAGAACATTTTTGTCATCAGTACACCCAGCGTTATTACTGAAGCAGCATACAGTCGAGTGACCGAGATCATCCTCACCGACCAGAGACACCCGGTCACCGCTTACGTTTCACCTGCCGGCATCACGAGCCGACGCGTGATTCGCGGCGTCGACACTCACTTCGACGACGCCACGCTCAGCCGCATGCTAATCCAACCGCGCACCTAGCCTACTGGGAGCACGCCCCATCAAGAACACCGCAGCGGTGATTCTGATCTTCAACGGGCTCGAAGTGGCCAACTACATTCACTTCGGCGAGGTCATCTACTGCTGCACGTTGTACAAGTGTCAGATCCACACCTGTCGTAACTGCGGCCAAGTGGGCCACCGCCAAGACGTGTGTTCCACTCCTTCAACCAAGGTATGCGACCAATGTGGACACTAACCAACGGAAAACCCACACGTGCGCAACCAACCAGTGTGTGCCTTATGCGGCGAAGCACACCGCACGGGCGACAGCGAATGTCGACATCGCTACCAGCTTCCTCACCTGGTGCGCCGCCTTCGTCAGCGCAGCCGCCGACGAAAGCAAGCCCAGCAGCAAACTCCATCCCCAGGACCTTACTCGGTTCCTGCCATGACTACCGAACCCGAAGGACAAACTCCTACCTCCTGTGACAAGCCTGCCTGGATCGACAAGGTGACAGACAAAGGTGAGACCCGCACAGCGCAGTGTCAGGGACAATTACCACAGCAACCTGACCCTGAACTAGCACAGCGATAACGCATGTATGCGGAGCAGGCTACATAAATACAAATGCTTAATGAAGAGCTAGCAAAACAAGCCCCCGAATCGCGCGAGGGTAGCGTTAGCAGTGGCCCCGTCTTGATACGGGGCACTAAGAAACAAGCAGGCTCGACGCCTCAGGCCGATGGGCAACCCGAGTTTGAAAGGTTTACTGCTAACATATACGCGATGCTAGAGCACTACCACGCCGAGACCATGGACGAGTATAGCACTTTCAAAGCTAAACTGGGAGCATGCAGAGAAACCTAACGAGCTGGCTGCATGGCCAACACAAATGGACGCGAGGACTAAGGTGCTGGACGAGGACCTGGCAAGCAGTAAGCGCGTTGGGCTATTTAATACCTAGGCCTTAAAATGGTGTTGTCACAATTTGGCAACTGAAGACTACTACTCCCCGTACTCAGAGAGAAACGGTACCACAACTCATTGGCTCTATAACCCGATAACTGGCCGTCATTCTCCTGCAGGAAACGCGTATCGACCGATTCGCTCTCCGTGGATACAGGGCGAGGCCGTCTGTGGCAACAAAGCTCTAGGCATATTCACCTGTGTGGCTAAGCGTTACGCTTACACGACACATGCAGTGCGCCCAAACCTCAAAATAGAGCATCAGATGATAGAAATCATCCCCAACGCTCACATTAAGCAATCTATATTTATCCTTACCGTGTACAGTTCACCCTCTCACAGCACAGAAACATTCACCACGCTAGTAACTAAAGCGACGCATCACCGCAGGGGACTTCAACATCCCCCACGTAGACCGGGGTTATAATGGCACAACAAAGACAGGACGCCACTTACAAACGCAGATCACTCAACACAATCTCGTGCTACTTGAGCACTTCTCTACCCCCACACACATAGGTCCCTCATTATCACGGGACTCATCACCTAACCTGACCCTAGGATGCAACGTATTGAATGCCACATGGGTTAATCTGCAACCTAACCTAGGTAGCGATCACTTTTTCTCTAGCACTAGGTTCAATATAAGTAGGCACGAGCCCAGATATTTTAAAATAGTAGCCTGGGACTTCATTAGGCAAATACGCGAACACCAATAATTTTTCTACCCTCGCAGAACAATGTACGAGACTACAGCGGGACGTAGAACAATCCACCAAAATTATCTCTGCAACACGCAACATCGACCACATACCTCGCACATCTCCTCGAGGCTCACAAAAGTCTTCAAGAAAGATGGAGAATGCAAAAGACCAATCGTAGGCTACGAAAAAGAGTTACATTGCTCAAACGAGAAATCGAAGAGTACAGTCAGACACTAACACGCCAAAAGTGGAATGAGGTAAATGGGACCTTCTCAAGCACCTGCTTGGCGACAAGCCCACCAAGTCAGAGCAAAGAATAACCCTAGATAGACTTACACAAAGCGTGAGGGCAGCACTTACAGATGCGCTCATTTTAGAAGCAACAGTATGCCGGTGTCTATGCACAGAGCCTAGCACGCATGAAGACTACCCACCTTATGGGGGCCACACACGACCCAGTTGAGGAGGCTATAACCAGCGCTGAAATACGCGCGGTAATAGCAGACCTCAATGCTAAGTCAGCCCCGGGTGCTGACGGAGTCACCAACAAGCTACTCCGCAACCTGGCTGACAATAACATTGAATACTAGCCACCCACATGAATGAGGTTTGGGAGCAAGGCAGCGTCCCAGCGAAATGGAGGGCCGCGACCGTCAATCTCATTACCAAACGGAACAAACCCCTGGAGGTCGACTCCCTACGACCCATCTCCCTCACGTCTTGTGTGGGTAAGGTCATGGAGCATGTCATTCTCCGCAGAGGCACAAAACATGCAGAGCAAAAGCATCTCTTCACATTCAGTCAAGTCGGGTTCAAGCCGGCTATGGCAGCGCAGGGCATGCTCCTCATGCTGCAGGAGACGTTACATAGAGTAAAGAGGAAAGACCTCAAAGCAATTCTAGCTCTCGACATAGAGAAAGGTTTCGATACCGTAAGCCACGCTCATATACTGCACACAATTCAGGAGGCAGGCAAGGCCGTCGCTTCAACGAATAAATCCGCTCTTTCCTAAGAGCCAGAACGGCTACACTTAAAGTTGGAGGTCTCAACTCACCACACCTACAAAGCGTGCCCGCGCGGCACCAGGCAAGGGTCGTGCTCTCACCGTTTCTTTTCAATTTTGCCCTCAGACAACTTTCGCAAAAGCTGAAACACATAGAAGGCGTAGAGTACGCGTTCTACGCCCACGATATTACTTTTTGGCCCACTGGAGGCAGCAAGAGACAAATCGAAGCAAGCCTTCAGGAAGCAGTTAATGCAGTACAAAATTTTTAAAGCCCACGGGCCTCAGACTCTCGGCCTAAGTCCGACTTGCTGCTTCTGCCACCGCAACACGGCCGCAACAACGGCGAACCAACTATACACCTCTCCACAACGGACGGCTCGGATATCCCGATAGCGTCGTAGTTTCGAATTTTCTGCGTTACCCTGCTGTAGAATGGCGAAAACGACTTAACAATCACACCTATCACCAAAAAAGCTGAGACAGTCATTCAACTCGCCCGACGCGTCGTTAATAGAAATGCGGGACTCACAAAGAGAGCCTACTCTATAAGTACCACGTTCACTACGTTGCCTGCAATCACCCGTGGAGCAAAGGTGATGAAACTAATTAGACAACCTCATCCAAAAAGGTATGAAACGAGTACTTGGTCTACCCATGACGGCAAGCCCGCAGCGCCTGCTAGCCCTTGGGGTACATAACACGTCGAAAGAAATCACAGAAGCACAAAGGATATCCCAGCTCATAGGCCTGTCCTCGACAACTGCGGGCCGGGGCACTCTTCTCGCACATGTGTCTTCCTATCCAAGCTCAAGGCGACGATTCAACACCATTACCGCAGCAAATTCGCGCTAAAAGCAAAGTACTACCCTTTCCAGGAACATGCACCCGGTGTATAATCAGACTCGAAGAAGAGCATGGGCTCAAGCCTACCCAAAAACCGGCCACTCTACACGCAACAGATGTGGCTCTCGTAGACGCCGCTAAATACGTAGACATACCCTATTTTGCGGCTGCGGCGGTCGCCCCCGACGGGACAGCCCTCGATGCGCTTACCATACAAACACAGAAAGCCTGCGAGGCCGAACAAGTGGTCATTGCCCTTGCTCTAGCTCCTCGCTCATCACGACACAACATTTATCGACTTCATACCCACTGCACTGGCATACCGCCGTGGTACACTATGCCAGGCGGCCTTTAGAATTCTAGCATCCGCTCAAGTAAGTTGCTTGTTAGCAAGTTGCTTTTATTTGATTTTTCTTTTTTTAATTAGCACAGGAGGTACCCTTGCAGCCTAGAGCTTTGGCACCTCCTTCTGCATATTCTGTTGCTATGTAACATCTCTTTGAACGAACAAACTTCTTCTTATTCTTCTAAACGTAGACAAGCACATGCACTGGTTCTTAGGCCATGCATGCCTCAACTTCTAACCAGAGGTCCCCAACGATAATGAGCTGGCCCATAACCGTGTGCGCGATCTTACGCGCCGCGCGGTTACGCTGGCCGGCTCACCGGCCGGGGACCACAACGCGCACAGGGAGCCACTCCTTCCCTATGATGACATTTGCTCGCGCTGTAAGATATCTAGAAAAGAAGTCCCCTCACCTCGCTCAACACTAATTAAATGACAACAAATAATGCTTAGACTGCTGCAAACGCAAAGTAACCCCAGCCACTCTATCTCCAGATAATACCTCCCAGATATAAGGCCAGGATGCCCTGATTGCCAAAATTCAAATGTGTGACTTAAATCACATGCTGTGGCAGTGTACCGCGCTAAACGCTAGCTTCGGGCCTCCTGCCACCGAGGACGCCTGGATCAACCAACTCAGGAACCCCGACAGGGCCCTTCACCACCAGGCCGTACAGAAGGCCCAAAAGGTGGCTGGCGGCTTCCGACTCCCAATCCCCTCATGCGCGGAGCCAGCGTGCCGGAACCCGTAAGGGGTGCCCAGGCCCCTTCGGGACCTTTAAGGAAGTTATGTCTCTCTGTCTCTCTCTCTCTGTGACAATTTCACGCAATCGTCTTCAATTTTTTGGAGCTTTTCAGCTGTGAATGTAGCTCACAACACGCGTTTATCACAAAACTGACCACGCGCTGATCCAATGAACTCCGAGGAAAACGAACATATAAGCCGAGTGGCACACAAGCGCAGCAGCAGTAACTCAGGATTGGCACGTAAGCAGCGTCAGATGGTCATGTGATACGTTTTCACCAATTTGTGCTTTAGTTCCTGCTTTCCAACGACTCTGCTCTTGGCGGGCGGCTCAAAAGGTGCCAAAATGGCTCAAAATGTATTTTCGAAACGGGCGGCGCCAAAACAAGCACCAAAGGAAATACTACACACCACAAAGCGCCTTCTCACAACTAACTTTATTAGAAAGAATATTCACTATTTAAACCTTCACCAAGTATTACGTGCTCTTACATGATTGATAGCCGACAGGATACATAAACATGTGTTGCTGTAAAGATTAGAGACGGTTACGAAACGGTGATCACATGTACACTCCTTTTTCTTCCCAGTGATGAAACGATTGAGGAAACACATTTACTCGTCATGCAAAGCTATTAATGGCATACTTACACACAGATTGCCATTTTTGGTAATTTGGTGAGCCTCAACAATTTCTCTTGTAGCTTGATTGTAAGGCTGAAAATGCATATGGTGTCATGAACGTTGGGGGTGCATCCGTGTTGTGCACAGTGTCGAGCAACGTGCGAGTACGCACTGCCGTCCAATGAACGCTTGGGTACGGACAGCCTTAGATTGAGGCAACGACCAGTTTGCCCAATGTAAACATGAGCGCAGGAGAAAGGAAGCTGGTATACAACTCCCATTGCGCATGCCACAAACGGTGACGTGTGCCTTACCGTGCAGCCCTTTTTTGTCACACCTGAAGATTTTTCTGCCGGTTTCCTTTCAACTATACCACAAATGCTATTCATTTTTTTACGGCCGGAAAACGTGTAAAAGTAGGAACGCTCGCCAAAGATATTAAGTCCGTAGAAAAAGAAAAAATCGCTGTAATTCCGTATGTACATAACTTGTCGCATGCGCTCAAAAATGTAGCTGGTCGGTATAATATAAATGGTTTGTTTTTTTTTCCGCTCCTACCAATGAAATAGCATTTGTGGTATAGTTGAAAGGAAACTGGCTAGCAAAAAGTCAGGGTGTGACCAAAAAATTACGGCACTTGAAACGGCATAGGCCGCACTCTACCGGGCGGGCAAGGGGAGGCGCTAGCCCCCATAGTGAGAAAAGTTAGGGGGGGCGGCAGCCCCCCACCCCCCACTTTTTGAGCAGTGGCACTGTGCTGGGCTGTCGCACATGGGAAACCCCTGACCTGAGGCGAACTTTCACTTGTACACAGCAATCACTTCATTATATAGCGAAATTTGTCCTGCGCTTCTACTGTGGAGAATGTCTCCCCTGTATCACGACCACGCACTCTAGGTTCTCTATGGTGCGCGGCAGAGAACCTACGCACTGTAGGTTCCCTACACGTGCCTCAAACATTTTCACCTTCATCGAAAGTGCGGCCGCCGCAGACGGGATTCGATCCCGCGATCTGGGATTTCTGGACAAAGAAGACTGAAGTGACAGCCGGGCTAGTTGGTCTTGAGTCATCTCGAAGTGACTTGTACAAGGCAAAATACAACTCGGGCAGCAGAGAAGCACACACACGCAGCACTGTTTCTTTCTCTCCCTCTCTTTCAACAAGGATGACTTTCCAGTGTTGCATATGCGCAGAAACAGCTCAACATCGTTATACTACAACTGAAAATATTTTATTGCGATAGCAATTATATGGACAGTCTCAGCTGAATTTTGCCGTCGCCGTCATGCACCGTATAAGTATGTATATATATATAAAACATCCGCAAAGAAAAATAATTCAGATAAATGCTTCCGAAGCGCAGAATCGAACCAGGGACCTCTTGCTCCGCAGCGAGCGGCGCTAACCGCTACGCCACGAAACGTAGATCCTCCACGTAGCTAACGGCGAGCGTTATATACACACCCTTTATCGCTGGACGGACTCGGAGACGGCCGGCGCTTATAAGCGTTTCTTCATTACCAGCGAGATGGCACTAGGAGCACGACGGGCGCATTTAAAATTCGTCGGCGAGCTCGCTCGCTTCTCTCATTGCGCAGGGAGAACCTTGCCCTTCCGCTGTCTGCTCGCGCGGTTTCCTGGCGGTGAGGGGAAGAGGGTTGTTTCAAGCTTTCACCGTGGTGTCCGCGCTCATGTTACGGAGCGTACGAAAGCCACTCGAGCTGAAGGGACGCCGCTAACTGAATAAACAGACGATGAGCGCGAACTATCAAGTGTCACAGCTCGACACTTGAAGAACGCTAGTTTGCTTCGCTTCTTCGGCCGCCTTTGCAACAGGAGCGCTGTTCAAACTGAGAGTATCCATTGGCGAGCCTCACTTCGTATAGCATTAGTTTCTTGCTATCGCATTCATTGCTTCGCCCTTGCGCCGAAACTGTGACTTTTATATCCATATTAATACATCTCCGCCAGCTGCTATAAGTAGCCGCTTCCAATGTGATTGGTGGGCAGCCTTCTTGAATTGCATTCAGAATGAGACACTGTCCGGCTATTCCGAAAAAAAATGTTTAGGTATTGTAGCCTAAACATGTAATGCGCTGTTTAGTGTGCGCACGTCATTTTAACACCATGAGATTTTCACAGATTTGTGACGTTGCGTAACAAGCACGCTATTTCTAGGCACACTGAAAATTTTTGACGAACGGCGCAAAACCAAATGACCAAAAATATACCGTATTTAAGCTAGCGTACACTTCTTATTTTTTAAGTGGTCATGCGTGAGTGGTTATTACGCAGAGGACAATTTTGGGGTCATTTGTTGCATCGCGTTACGAGCAGCTGCCATGTGTATGACCCAGAATATATTGACCAATCATAAACAGCTAACAACAGATGCGGAAGGGAAAAAAATGCGGGGCATTTTTACGTAATAGTCACCCATATTTTTTATAAGAAATCTTGTTATTACACGGTTTCCATAGGCGTTTTTTAGAGGCCGGAGGGCCTTATAAGCAAAGTAGAAAACAGTGCAATACAATCAAGAGAAAGACCAAAGAGGACCAGCGCTGTTCAGCGCTGGTTTTTGTTTTTTGTTTTATCCTGTTTTGGTCTTTCTTGTCTTCTATAATTGCGCTATTTTCTGTTTGAAGTTCGCACACTCCAAGCAAAGTTGCAAATTTGTACCACACATTCTTACTTAAAATAGCTTGTGCTTGACATGTTAACAATATTATTTATATAATTATATTAGTATTAACACCAATGCACCAGAAACACTACTTTGACGAGCAGACAAGGCAAAATATAAGATACGCAAACCTAAATATATGCGCCTCTCATAATCAAATCGTTGTATTGGGACGTTAAACACCAGATATTATTAATATTAAACCCAAATATCTGCGAAAAACGTGTAGTACTAATTACGGAAAAGAAAACATGCAGTCATTGTTACCTACATTTAAAAAACGCTATTATTAGTGAGAAGCTTCTAGACGTTCTCAATGAGACACGCACTGGCGCTGCGCTTGTCTCACTTATACTTTGTCATCCATCCTGGTGTGCGCTGAAGTTTTCATCAAGCATAAAATTGTGTGGGTAATGTATAAAACGTGTTGCTTGAAATAATATTACACGCAGGGCACGTATATGGTTGTCCCACTGTATGCTTCGTAGAACTGACTGTACTTTTTCTCTTATGTTATTGAACACTACTAACCAAATTCTTCCTCTGTATATGAAGAATCGCATCAAATTGAGGGCGAATGAAGTTCTCTCCTCTCTCTCTCTCTCTCTCTCTATATATATATATATATATATATATATATATATATATATATATATTATATATATATAATATATATATAGATATATATATATATCGAGCCCCCACCCTCCACTTACGAACAAGTTGGTACGCCACTGCTGCCCGGTAAGGCACAAGTCACCGTTTGTGGCTTGGCAATGGGACTTTTATATCAGCTTCCTTTTTCCTGCGGTCATGTTTACACTGGGCAAACTGGTCGTTGCCTCAATGTAAGCCTGTCCGAGCACAAGCGTTCATGGGACGGCAGTGCATGAACACGAGCGTTCATGGGATGGCAGTGCATACTCGCACGTTGCTCGACAATGTGCACAACACGGATGCACCCCCAACTTTCATGACACATGTATTTTCAAGCATAACAATCAAGCTACTAGACAAATTGTTGAGGCTCATCACATTAACAAAAAGGCAATCTCTGTGTAAGCATGACATCAATAGCATTACATGACGATGAAATTTGTTTCCTCTGTGGCGAAGCAATTGGTACTGTTTAACGGTTGCGCTGTCCAGCTGCTCCTAGTGGGTCGTCCTCTTCTAAACGCTGCTCGCGCTCGGAGCTCGTGCTTTTGCCTTGACTGTCGCCATAGCGCATTGTCGCCGAGTGCCGTCCAATAAACAGCTTAACAAATTGGTGGAGAGTGCTGTGCAGGCAGCGCTCTCCACGCAGGCAAGTTGAGCAACTTGGTCTTCTACCTCGCGGGAGTAGCAAGCTTGTTGTACAACAACCACGCGTCCGATTTTGCGACTTGGTCGGATTTCAAGGCCGCCGTCATCAACGTTTTTGGCCGCCCTGCAGTGCGTAAGCTGCAAGCAGAACAGCGCTTACTCGAACGAGCTCAGCAGGCCGGTGAATCTTTCATCAGTTACATCGAAGACGTCCTGGACTTGTGTAAGAAAGCCAACGGCACCATGTCCGAGTCTGACAATATCCGGAACATTATGAAGGGCATTGGCGACACTGCCTTCACCATGCTGCTCTCCCAATTCCCTTCCACCAGGCCGAGGTCATAACACTGTGCCAGAGCTACGAGGAGCTCCGCCGGCAACGTTCGATGACCCGTCGGTCTCCATTACGCGACGAAGGGCTTGCTGGCTTGGCGGCCTTACCTGACCAGGCCACGCTGCTGGCAGAAGTGAAGTCATTCGTGCGCGAGGAAATCGCACGCCAGTTCTTTCACCTGGCCTTCGCACACCCGCTGCACGATCAACAGTCATCGACGACCCTTCTTCCTCCCCTTCGCCGAGCGATTGAGCACGAAATTGCGGAGGCGATGCCTGAGTACCACCAGCAACCTCCGGCTCCTGCGCCCCAGAGTTAGGCTCAAGTTGTCGCCAGGACGCACCAGGCAATCCCTGCGGCTTCATCATTGAGTTACGCCGAAGCCGCCGCTAGAGCTCCGTCTTTCGAAGCGGCCGTGCCGGCTACGTATGCTGTAGTCATCCCTAGGCCCCGACTGCAACCCACCATGCAGTCATTACAGCAGCCGCTCCTTCAATCGCATCCTGCGACATGGGCGGGACCTGCCCCGGCGATCCGATGGCGCACACCCGACAATCGGCGCATCTGCTATGCATGCGGTTATGCCGGTCACTGGGCACGTTACTGCCACCGCCTGCAGCCACCTCGAGTCGCGTCACCCGCCACCAGCCAGTCCATCCGTGCATTCTACGACCCGCCTATGTCACCGACGTCACGCCCAGCTCCATTCACTCGCCGCTCTCCGTTTCCACGACATCGCTCACTGTCACCAACGCGGCCACGTTCTGACGCTCGAGAGCACAAAAACTAGTCATCGCAGTCCACGAGGCAAGGGCTGCGACGCTATGGAACTGTAAAAGCCTTCAGCGAAGTCCATCAAATGATCGAATGTCATAGACGTGTTTGTGGACGGTGTTCGCGCATCTGCCCTTGTCGACAGTGGAGCCGCCGTATCCGTTATGGACGCAAAACAGCCGCTTACTCCGAAAAGTGACGACGCCACTTTCTGGGATGTCCCTCCGTACCGCCAGCTCCCAGAGTATTAGGCCTACAGCAGTATGCACTTCTCGCGTCGTCCTTCAGGACGTTCTGTACGACGTCGAGTTCATCATAATTGCTGCATGCTCCCACGTCGTCACCCTGGGATGGGATTTTCTCTCCCGCCACGACGCCATAATTCACTGCGCACCAGCCGCCCTCGAACTCGCACCGTTCCTACATTTGACGCCGGCAGACATTCCATCGGCATTCACCAAGATCCTCGTCAAAGACGATGCCAAAGTGTCTCCAAACTCGTCGGCGGCCGCGCCAGGTTTCTGCGCCGGTCTCTGCAACACCGTTGCGCTCCTTTCGCCATCTAACCACGTTTGTACTAGAAAAGGGTTGCTGGTACCTTTCGCGACCATGCAAGTCACTCAGGGTAGCACCGATATTTTTGTTACCAACCCATCCCCGCACATTGTTACGTTGGTGCGAGGGGAATGTCTCGGCAGAGTGGAGCCCTTCGAAGATGCACAAGTTCCGAACGCACCCGATGACTCGCGCTGCACCAGTTCCCGTACCATCAGTGCCATTTCCACGTGTGATTCATCACCCGTGGATGTATTTGTTCCCTCCATTGCTGACAACCTTACGTCGGTCCAGCGTTCCCAGCCTCAGCCTGTTGGAAGAATTTCGTTCATCTTTCGATGTCCGGCAAAATCCTCTCGGCCGCACGTCCGCTGTTACGCATCGCACCAACACTGGCGCCCAACCACCACTGCGGCAACGTCCATATTGCGTGTCTCCCACAGAACGTCGGATAATTAATGAGCAAGTCGACGATAGCTTCGATGCGACGTTATTCGACCCTCGGACAGCCATGGGCGTCTCCTGTTGTTCTCGTTGCCAAGAAGGACGGTTCTGTGGGGTTCTTTGTGGACTACCTAAGGCTCACCCTGGGAAGGAGCTTTATCCGCTGCCGCGAATCGACGACGCGATTGACAGCCTCCAAGGAGCAGAATACTTTTCGTCTCTCGATTTGCGCTCGGGGTACTGGCAAGTACCCATGGCAGATGACGCTCGACCGA
>NC_051177.1:136065035-136110394 GCF_013339695.2 Rhipicephalus sanguineus
AAAACACACCGATACAGTTGCTGCGCAGTTCCTTCTTCTCAGCGCCCCGTTTTAAGCAGTTCCACCGCTTCAATCAAGGGCACTAATCTACGACTCTAAATTGTGCATTAGAATTAGGCAGGACCATGTGTGCTACCATACCTGCTTTATATGCATCATTTCATTAGGTTATGGCTGTTCAGGATAGCATTATAGCTCAACTTTGATCCTAGACTAACTTTGACCCTGTGAGTTGAAAATTGTAGCAGTTGCAATCATATACTTTAATGTGAGACCATTACTCTTCTCATTGTGTGACACCACCAAAATTGGAAGCCGCGGCACAAAGTCGTGACAGAAAGCCTCACCACCACAGCCATTGCTACCACTCAGCAGCGGAGCACACTGACCGCTGCGCTCCCATTGCATTCTGCCGCCGCTGCAAGGGGCGACAGTGGACGCGCATCTGGCTGTTCACTGCCTGGTTGGCGATTCACTAGACAGCGCGTGCTGGGAAAGAAACCACTGTTGCGCTTTAGAATTTTCGATGAAACTTGAACCGTTCGCTTCCACATAGCCAGGCCATGCAGGAAAGCGTGTTTGGAATTGCCAGTTCACTGTCCGTTCAATGCTTTCCTGTCATCAATGCTGTCACTGTCCTTCATCGAAGCGTGTCTCTAGTGATTTCAGCAAAGGTGCGGAGGAAATCAGAGGGAGAATGAGAGAGTCATTGATACCGTTTGAGACATTCACACACTGTTTCTTTTTTGTAAACAGCTGAAATAACTCAAACCCTGGTGAATACTGGAAGGGGGGTTGGGGACTCAGACCGTTCTCCTGACTTTAGGCAGTGCTTCCAACGAAGTACGACACCATCGCAACGCAGGAATGAGGGTTCCGTTGAACACAAAAAAAAAAACCTCGCTATGCTTCCAAAGTCCATAGTGACAGTATTTTTGCCATGACGATAATATTCTCACATTTGCACGTTATCACAGGCGCTTAGGTACTCTCATAAGTATTGGCTCGCTACGACTACAGTGACATAACTACACATTCCATGGTTATACCTGAAATAAACTTAAACTGATTTTCGCAGATGTCGCAGTAAAATTTTTAATTGGGGTGCACGTGGTGTCGTGTGCACAAACCTGGCACCAAGTTTCAGAGTACCTACTGACACGCAAAGAACAGTAGATGTTCTTTATTTGACATTTTGAATGCTTGAATATGCCAAGTCCATCGCTATTCGGCTATATCAGCACGTTTGCACCTGGCTTGTGCACTAGATGTATCGTTATTCAAAGCGTACAGCATTTTGATTCTTCACGGTGAAACATCAGCTACTTCTATTTTCAGCACCAGGACCCCATGATCTTTTACATAACCCAAACGATGACATAACAGGATATACTGGTGAGTGGTCCATGCTGCTCCATTACGGATGAATTCATTCACGTGAATGGAGGCATTCGATGAAGACCAAGTACTTCTTCCTCTAAACTTAG
Source organism: Rhipicephalus sanguineus (assembly GCF_013339695.2). Taxonomy (NCBI): domain Eukaryota; kingdom Metazoa; phylum Arthropoda; class Arachnida; order Ixodida; family Ixodidae; genus Rhipicephalus; species Rhipicephalus sanguineus. Next base: position 136,066,523 of record NC_051177.1, read on the forward strand.
TACTGAGCTTCTCAACTTGCAGACAGTCATACTATGTAAATATTTTACCCTCAATGCGCATTGTTTGGGCAAAACGTGTATAGTCGCCCAAAGTGTTTCAAAGGTATGCCCGGTGCTGGCGACGTGTCTAGATATTGGCAATTGAAGCATGGAGTGCACATGCACATTGTGGTTGTTAAAACGGTAGCGAAATGGATTTTCGGTTTGACCGATATACTGCAACTTGCGGATTGAGCACTCAAGCCAATAAACTACATTATCTGTCTCACACATAAGATCGCCACGAATTTTCAAGTTAGTCATTGGCGGTGCTTTTACCCACAGTGGTTGTCATCTGAATGGATACTTTGCATCGAGGTTTGCGACATGCATGGCAACCAGCGTGTGGAATTTAATTATTTGGAACTTCGGAGGACGTAAAAATATCCAGAGGACGTAAAAAAGGCTCCCAAGCTTGGGTGTGATGCACTGTACTTCCGAAAATATTTTGTCAGACGTTGGAGCACGGGAATGTGTATCTAATTAGATAACGTTGCTCAACTTAAATTATAGACATAGTGCGGTATGAGGAAGAAGTTTTAATGCTATGAAATAGCTGCTACCGTTAGTTCAGTGCTTACTAACACAAATATTGAAAGACACCAATAAAAACATTAGCCATTCGTAACCACAGCTCTCACTACTCCAGTGGCCTTCGCCTCTTCATATTAAAAGCGTCCATATGTATTTCATAAGCGTTGCATTGTAAAGTACCCTGCGCGCTGTTCGGTAAACTTGCAGGCTTCAGCAAAACACTGCGTTGTGTGCCCACCGACAAAGAGCTAATGAGGTAGCAGACTTCGCTGGTGTATTTAGTACCGGGATGTTACAGTTGAGAGCTAATACTTCGTGTGCCTTTTTCTTCGCGTATTTTATGTTCCCGCTCACATCACCTGATGAGCATAAAGTTGTTCTCCGGTAATTTGAACTGCATAATTTTCCAATGTGAATATACCAGCAAGACATCCGAAAATGGCTGACGAAAAGCAAAAACGAAGAACGAAAAAAATCACAGCATATCCACGGAGTGAATGATGATGAGTGGGCGAAGCTGCGGAGGTTCATCGGTAAACCGTGGATCTTCCGTGAATTCTGCTCAGTACATCATCACCGACGTGAGATCGGGCGCGTTTATACTAAAGGTTCGATGAGTTATGACGACTTGCAGCTCACTTTAATTTTACATGTACGCTGTGAATTTTCATTGTTTAGAAAAGCATTGCTTTAGAAAAATCGGGCGTCTTTCGTTAAGCAGCTGGCGTCTTTTCGTTTTGCTTTAGAATCATCTGGCGTTCTTTCGTTCTGCTTTTACAAAACATCTGGCGTCTTTCGTTGGTTTATTTCATCAATCAACGGCGTTTTGAACAAAATTTTTATTGTTTAATCACGCACAGGAGAGATCTCACCAGGCACTACCTTGGAGGTAAACAACGGCTGCTAATGGAATGAGAGACAGAAGAAGTCGGCTTTTAGCTAACACTTACACTTCTACTCTACTAACGTTTCCTACTGGAATGCCAATGGCTGCTAATGGGGAATGAGAGAGAAGAGATTCGGCTTTTAGTTACGCGCACGCTGCGAATTTTTTATTGTTCAAGAACGCACAGGAAAAATCTCCCACCGGCACCACCTTGGAGGTCAAAGCGTTAGACTTGTTACGCACTACGACTACTACTACGACTACGAGGGACGAACGGGTGCCGCCTTAAGGAGCTTCGCCCCTAAAGGGAACTGATGTTTTAACCAAAAAACATCATGCTACGCTAACGTATTCGCGGGCAGAGAGGCAGGGAGGGCTTTAAAAGACCATTACCTCTATCATTGCAAAAGACAAACATACCATATAGCTGCCGCACATAAGCGACATAATTATAATATGAGGACACGGTCAGGACAACCTAGCTCTATTTTTAACTTTTCACAGCTGCTTTCACCAAGAATTAAAATTCACATCCGCATCTTCAAGTGAGTTCTTGAACTTCCGGACGCAACAATAGATGTCCAGAAGGGGGCATTAAACACGACTGCGTACTAAAAAACCTGGCACTTCGTAATTTACTGATGAGGACATATAAATAGCATGTTTTAGAGTTATTTCGCTTCGAAATATTTTCATGCAGATAGAAAGTGTTAAGAGCCGTTACGTACAATTATTTCTTTGTTTCGTCACAAAAACTAGACGGAACCTTTTTCAGTGGAACGAAACTAAAACTAGCACGAACTACATTTTGTTCCGACACCCTGCTGTCAGGTGCTTTGAAATTTGTAGCAGGTTGTCAAATCTGCACGTGCACAAAACGTGAAGCGATCAAATAATTCCACTATTGAAGGACCACCTGAAAAAAGATATGGGAATTTTATAGATGAATGAAAAATGAGCATATTAAGATGTAAACGACTAAAACACCGGCGCAATATATACCTCAACTCACTGAAGAATTCCATGATTTGTTGTCTATGCTCAGCCAACAGAAATGATATGCCCTAACGCATGAAATGATCTGAACTATTTTTTGAGAAGTCTATGGTATTCTTTCTCTAATAAACATATCTTTTAAAGAAACTCTCTAATGACAATAAGCGTGAACACTTACATGTTCTCTTGTAGCATGGAATGGAACGTTTATTGCAGAAATCTAGTCATTAATACCTGAAATAATTTCCTGTGCCAAACATTTCACCAGAACGTAGTTCTCGTTTTCAAATGTGTGCTTTATTTTTGCTAGGGCCCGGCATTGCAGGTGTTCCTGAATTCTCCGCCAACAGCTCAACACTTATAATTTGCGGCAAATGCCACTGCACATTTCCCTGGCAAGCTACATTTTACGGCGATAAAGTTGGCTGTACATCTGACGTCAAAAAGTTCAGCTGCACGTGTACACACAAAAGCTGCAATACCGGAAAGCTGGTGAAGTGCCTAAATAACTTGGCAAAAGGGAAGTGTGTGTCATATCGGTACCACATTGACTGCTTGGTTTCAAATAAAAACACTGGTTGATTTTGCACGTGTTGTGTCGTTTCCTTTGAGGATGAGACTCGTGAGTAGGCAGATAAGAAAACGTCGGTTTAGCTGGCTGAGCGCCAAATAGGGTGCGTAACGTCATTACTTTTGCCTAGTTTGGTCAATGTATATTATAGTTGTGCTTTTATGTGCACTGCACACTCTCCCGCGTTTTTTTTCTGCCGTCGGCTCGCCGTAAGTTAAATGTTAGCGTCTACGCGCTATTTCCGAGGTTCAACGTTTCAGTTCGCCCGAGCGTTTCTCGTTGCCTCGGCACCAGCGCAAAGACTACGTTCTTTCTGTGCACACTTCTCGTTTGCACACTAACAACATTATTCCAACGTGTCTGCTTTCAACTGCTTTTATCAACTGCAACATCACTATAGGTCGACCCACGCTCACGTTGTCGTTTCAGCCGTGGTTGTGATTTTATCTGAGCCCGGCAACCAGCTTCTAACAACCCAGATGAAACCGGTGCCAATGTACGATTCATTTCTGAAAGACTGCGGCGTACCTCCTTCTGACCCGCTGCTAGGCTATCAGTTTTGACGAGAAGAAGTGCACGCGGTGGTTTACTAGCCCATTACAACTGTGGTCGAGCGCGTTTTCTTATTGGCTGCATCTATTGTGGGGTGCATGCCTTGATAGTTTCAGGGATACACTGAATACGAATATGAATCGAATACTGTTCCGCTAGTTTTTGATTAGTAAGGCAACTATTTTCAGTGCAGCCATTAAATTGCTAATATAACCATTTTAGAAACAGCCCAAGAATTTCACATTTTATTTGAAGTTAATATTTAAAAGCTTTAACAAATGAACATTACGATGACTTTTACCGACAAAAAATACCGCTATTCTGTAAACTGACCCAACGCTCACAGCGGCAAGAGAGTGCTAGCAACTCTCTTTGCGAGAGTAAACGCTTGTCCCATATTTCACTCCCTTTTCAGGAGTGCTGGGAACTCTCTGCTGCACAGAGTAGGCACATTCTCTCGACAGAGTTCTGGTACTCTGACTGAACGAGAGTGAACAAGCTCTCTCTCCAGAGTAATGTCATGCTTTTCAAATGGAGTACCTACACTCTCGGCTGGAACTACGCTACTCCCTCACAGAGTTTTACAATGCTGGTTGGGCTAGAGTGCATGAACTCCCTCCAGGACTAAAATCACTCTTGCTGCTAGGACTAACGTTTAAAAAAAGGGGGAAGAAAGGAAACCTTCGTGCGTTTTCTACAATGTAACACTGAACCTGGCTGAAATGCCTCAAGCTTACCTCAAACAAACGCAGAACTCACATCCGCACACTCATTCATACGCAACACAGCAACACTGAACATATGCACTACTGGCGCTGCACACAACCTTAATCCGGTAACCGGTATATATATCCATGGTGTTTTGCCCCCCTTCCAGTGCCGGTGGCGACAGCTCTGCTGTGCGTATTTGCACAGCAAATATGCAAAGGAACACGTGTAAATATCTAATGATCTATTGGGGCACTCTTGACACATCGACCTTTTGCTATAAAACAGCATAATATTCAACACTGTTTTAATTCGTAAATTGCAAACATCAACTGGGACTCTATGATATCGGTTCAATGCCGTACAGCCGCTCTTGCCCAAGTCTGAGAGTTGTAGCCACACGCTTACAAATACACTTGCGACGATCTTTTACCAGGGCTGGCTGACGAATACCTTACGACGTTACGATCTGGCGTCCGATCGGACATGCGGTGCCGCGGCAGGCGCGGCACGTATGCCAGGAAAGCAACGCCGGTCAACATAACCACAATACAAACGCATCTCTGGCGATTCTCGCACTTTCCCTCAACCTCGGTTGCATTTTAATGTAACAGTGAAAAGCATTCGACGATAAAATGCGCATTCTTCAACCTTCGTCAGCCACTTGCGCCGAGATCGGCCGCACTCAATATGACCCGTACGACTTCCAGCGAAGGTAGGCCTAGCGCACCTGCCGAGTCCGTGTGTACAGCTGTCGGCGCTTCTGGGTTTAAGGATACGCAATTCCGACGTGTAAAAATCAGTGTACAGTAGAGCGTTAGTATCGGCTAACCTGAATGAACCATTTTTTTCTTGCGTACGGTGTTCGTACAAGAAGCGATGGGCATCGTTACGACGCCGCTTTCAGCGAATGCACCCCGGCAGCCACCGAAAGCCGCCGGGCGCAGTCGCCGGCACTTCGCAGACACAGACTTGTCAATTAGTACGCCTTGTTGAACTAACTTGATGGCATACTTTCTTGCACGTTCAATTTGGTGTTTGCGATCGTTTATGTATGTAGTTGCACATATCGATTCAGATGCAAATCAGTACACTGACACGGGCGCTGTGCGGGTGTATCGTCGATAGCGCGAGAAAATACACGTTATTGAATGTCATTCGTGGTCGTCAGCTGTTTTGTGTGTTATGAAGACGCGAATTTTATTTGAAAAGGAAGGTCGCGTCTGTCTTCAGTATGCGACCCGTAAAGATGAAGTCGAGCGGTGAGCTCTGTCTTGACTAGTCTTTTTACGGCAAGAGCATTGCGTTGGAGCGTGGCGTAGTGGTGGAGACCTCGGCTGAGAATCTTCTGGTGGCAGGTTCGATTCCTCCTACCGGATGTTTTTTTTTTTCTTTCACGGCTTTTTTTTATTGAAATAATGCTTTAGTGTCTACCTTATTCTAGTGAAAATACGTTTGTGTCGTAAACTAAGTTGGCGATGCGTTAGAAGTTGCCGATGTTCGAGGCTTCGAAGCATGCCTCTGTTGGCGTTTCAGAAACCAAAGGTTCACGATCACAAACACTTTCTTTTGTTATTACTGAAAGCTATCCTATTAACTTGTACATCAAAGTGACATCTGTGGCGTCTACGTTCGGAGGATTATGGTTAAGAGACAGTTATATATCGCTGCGCGGCGTCGGCCAGAAACTCAGGCTAGTTTGTACTCCGTCTGCTTAGGATGGAGTTCCCAACCATGCTCACGCTACGTCGGGGCGGGAGTTCTGTGGATTGGGAACACTATCTGAGTAGCAGAGAGTTCGCGGTGTCTTTTGCTCTGCCTTCAAGGAAAGGGTAAGTTCCGCGGCTGACTCTCCACTACTCCCCCACGGCGTTAAAAAACTGATGAGAGCAATACAGTCGCTCTACTCTTGCAGTACCCCCTCTACATCTGTGAGTGAACCTCGCATACAGCACAACTGTAACCTCAAAAATATTTTGTAACTGCTGGTTGAAAGACATAAGTTACTACAGTATACAACTTGGTATTTTGTGAACAGATTTTAAATAAAACTCATACGTAGATATTAAACAATATTCTTGACTTAACATCATCCTGAATGTCACGATGAAGACCGATGACTGTCTCGTTGGCGACATTGGGGTTTTAAGCGAAAACGCCTTCATCCTACGATCAATCTAGCGTCGATAGTGCTTTAGAGCCTTGCGCTGCATGCATCTTGGTAATCCTATGACTAAACAGGAAACATTACGTCTCTCTGTTTCAACATATCATTGTTTTGTGAGGCTTTTTTTTTTCATCGGTGCTTATTATTCGAAAAATATTCGCATAAAACTCGGATTTCCTAATATGCCCTGTTGGATTCGAGTACCGAATGAAATAGAACGCTATTCGATTTGTTATTTAAAATTTTCAAGTATTAGCACACCCCTACAGCTGCCTTTGACGTGCCGGGATATTTCAGGAATACTTTTGCAAAATGGCAAAAAGTATTCCGTCATACAGACACAGGTATGCAAGTACAAGATTGCTTTATTTCCTTGATGCTGATGAGCCGCCAAGACATTGACTGTGTGCGGGATTATATATTGAATGATATTGCAGGGCATTGAATCTCGCAAGTCAAGCATATTGCTCGAATCACTAGCGAACGCCAGTTAACTAAAAAAAACAGTATACATTTGTTTTGCAGGGATCTGTTGAGAAGTTTCTTGCATCAAGTGCGCTTAAGCAACAGCAGTTTCCTGAATAAGCCGGTTTCTAGTCAGCGACGGTTGGGCAACACAGGTGAAAGAGAACAGTCTCTACCACAGCATACGAGCACTAATTCGTGTTATAACTGTAGCGTGAATAGGGCACAGAAGGGACAGCCCATCTAAACCCGCCAAATATATACCGCCTACACGGCCACACGGGCACCATAGTGACACAGGTACTGAAACATTTCTGCCTTCACGAGGGTTTGTGCTGACCGGACAGGAGCCAGGAGTTGAACTGTTTCAGTCATCAAACTCATAAAAACTAAGAGTGATCACCGCCGATTATGAGGACTCGTCGCCCGTGCTCTCTTGGTGAGGCAAAAATGCCTATGCAGCTCACACGAGAAAGCTATCAAACATGAAAGATTTGGCCACTTCGCTGTAGATCCACCGCATCTTGAAGTAGGGGGTGGTCAGACTGCAAGTATTGCCTCATCATCTTCTATTGTGAAACCCCTTTGGAAGTGACGCCCCTTTGAGAACTCGTCTCGTTTAAAGCTTTGCAGAGCCTCTGTTTCAAGACGGTATTCGCGCGGAGGTCACGAAGACATCGCTGGCCGCCCGAAACAAAAGGGTCCATCCACACCGACCTTGAGAGACAGTGCTTTTCGTCGACATAGGCTGACAATTCTGACTCCGCGATTCGACTGTCACCGCCGTCGGGCGTTTTACCACATGGATCATTCTGCGCGTGTAGGGAACCCTTCACCACCCTCCCTGTGTCGCCGACGGGCGGTCCGTTTTTGCTTGACTTAACACAAAAAAGTCTGCGTATCGCCCTTGGAAACAACTCAGTTATGACAAAAAAAGTTACGAGACACCCATGTCGTGCACAGTATCGGGATATATACGACACAACGTAAAAATATGGTACTGCTTAGACACAAATACACATATAAATTGTATCTTTATACAAATATACAGATACTGAAATGCATCTCTAAGACACTAACCTGATACTGCCCAGCCCTGGATAATTTTCGCCATGTCAAACGGAAGCTCGTTGTTGGCTGCAGGTTGTGACAACGCATGGCAAAGCGCGACGTACCTGCTACATTTCCTTTATCACGCGCTAATCTTGGTCCTTCATGCACGCACAGCGCATGGACACACACAATGGCTTTTTGGCAAATTGGAGGCCCTAGTGCAAGCGCGCTAATCTATTCCTGCCATCAAAAGACAACTTCCTGCCGTATGGTCTGCAAAAAATATTTATTTCATCCCCCCGTTGTTTCAGATCTTTACACACCTACATTTACCACTTTCTAAAGTATCACTGAATGCTTCGCTTTTAAGGGCCTGGAACCTGGAAGCTCGCCTCGACTGGTGCTTTTTTGTCAAGCCTGTGGCTCCCTTTACAATGCAAAGTTTAATATGGGTTGCACGCGGAGGTGCTGCTTGATCATTCGTGAAATAATTGCGCTCGTGTGCGTGTCGTTCACTCCTATCGTGCTTTATCCTCCGAAGAACGCATGTAACGTGTGCACGAGTGGGCTCGTTGTCGCATTGAGTGGCGATGCTCTCGCGTGAGAACCTCGTAAATTTTGTCTTCAGAAAAGTTGGACTCCGGTCGTACCATCGAGAATAAAGTTTTTTAAAACCATATACTCTTTGTCCCTTGCTTTACGGAAATCAAGCGCAGCCCTTCTCGTAATCTCCGTATTATTCACAATGGCTGGCGTCCATGCTTTTTCAAAACGAGTCATCCGGAAGTTCCCTCAGCGGACACTTACCTGTGCCACCTTGGGGGCGTCGCCGACTAACATTTTCATGCTCACTTCGACCCTTGGAGTCCTCAATTCCCCGAAGTAATTTCACAGCCGTGTGCCCAAATTTATGACAACGCGCGACTTCTTTTTCTACCCCGAGGGATACCACTTATGATCCTCGACGTCGAGACAAATGACCACTCGAGCATCAACGCCGACATCGTCATCGTAAGGTACGCCGTGCTTCTGAGCCACACGAGGAGCGACACCAGATCTTGGCACCATCTTTGTCATCCTGGTGCTCCCTTGAGTCTTGCACGAGTGACTTCTCCAGCCCAGCTGGAGACGAGTCAGAAAAATTAACCAAAAGCATTTGCGAAGCAAACCAGAATCTCTTGAAAATATACAATCATTTTAATGAACAATCTCGAAACTATCTTTTTATCAACCCATAAAACAAAGCCACATATTTACAACCACTGTTAAATAATATATTTATAATTTCCCTGGTTAAAGAAGCGAACATGCTAATTTTTTTTTTTTTAGTTTTCAAAAAAGAGCATCCTATCATAACATTCACTCATGCCTACACCATCAACTACTGAAATCAATCTCTTCTTCGTTTATATAAAGGTAAGAGAAGGTTCATTAATCACTAGCGTCTCCAAACATCCTACAGACACGCAGCAATACATTCACTTTAATAGCCGTCACCCTCGACACTGCAAGACGAGCATTCCATACTGATAGGCAAACCGAGTAAGAAGAATTTGCTCTTGTACAGCAGAATTAGAAGCAATGATTGCGAATTTCGCAGCGCAATGGTAAGGCAATACTATCCTTTACCCCGGGAGTCTCAAACCCACCTCAGGAAGCGGGCCGCTGTCGCGAACGTTAGGTCCGGAAGCCCCTGGACAGTGAAGAAGATTGTAGAGTGGGGGTGTGTGGGGGAGGATTGTGGAGATAGGGCTAAAATTTGAACAAAATGTCGGCTAATGTAGTCATTTGAAAGAAAGCTTTCCCATATCTCATATATCTGTGTCATTTCTGAAGGAGATTAGACATATCGATAGCGAAGGCATATGGATAGCGATGTCCGGATTGACTGAAACCTGGATGCTGATCCTGAAATACACTTTTTGTTCCTCACTTCTATTTCAAAGCATGGTGACCACCCGTTTGATTGCCCCAAGATTGCCCTCTCGCAAAGCGGTTTCTCTAGTTCAAGACAGCGCGAATAGAGCGTCATATCTTATTTACAATTTAATACATTGACGGCTGAAATATATGTCCGTCCGGGCATATTGTCTTCTATATGAACTCTTGAAAACCTGGACTCTAGATAATCTTGGTTCGCGCTTTCTCTCTCTGATGTCAACCGAGCATGCAAAGGGCATCGCGACAACCGCACACAAATTCCGAGAGAGCATGAGTAGATTAACATTGAATAAACCCCCTACTACACGGTCGCTGCCCCCGAAATACGAATAATTAAAAGCGTCAGCCTGCCAGCACATCCCAGGGAGGCCATTTTTGTCCATTGTCTTTGAAGAATAGGACATACTTAGCGGCAGTGCGGAGTTCGTAGCTACTTTGGTTTGAAAGACCAACCCGGTGGCCTTATTTCTAGTAACCTCCTGGAACGTCACAACTCATATTACAGCGAAAGGCCTTATGATATCACAATAACGATGCCGGAGTTGTCCGCCGCCACTGCCGCGGCCGGTGTTCATGACCGCTATGTAGCTAAATAAGAAAAATGGAACAAATAAAGCCATCCTAGATCAGGTGGGATACGAACGCCGGCCCTCTGGGTGGCAGTCGAGTATTCTAGCAGAAATCTTGATGGGTACTGATGGGTACTGATGCGCACAAAAGACAGGGACACAAGAAGGAACATAAATGGACAGACGAAGCGCAAACTAACAACAGTTTATTGGCGGGAAATGTGACCCTATATATGCCAAAAAAACACTCATTTCGTATTACGAGAAGGAAGCAGAGACAATCTAACAAACAGATTAGATTGTTAGATTGTCTCTGCTTCAGATTAGATGTTAGATTGTCTCTGCTTCCTTCGTAATATGAAATGAGTGTTTTTTCGGCATATATAAGGTCACATTTCCCACCAATAAACTGTTGTTAGTTTGCGCTTCGTCTGTCCATTTATGTACCTTCTTGTGTGCCTGTGTTTTGTGCGCATCAGTACCCATCAAGATGAATCACCAACAAGCCCAAGTCGAAACCCTCCTGAAGTTCTAGCACAAAGCCACGCTGGTGCTTGAAACATCTCGGCAAAAAGACCCTATATAGGCGTCATGTCGGGCAAGGAATCGCCTTTACATATGTAATGTAGCGTGGCAGAACAGTAAAATAACCGCCAGGCGTTACAAAATTCTAATCGTGCAATGCGTACGGGGTTTATTTCTTCCCAGCCACAACAAAGTCATTAGTTATAATTCTTCATTACCATCAACCTCGTGCAGCACGAACAAAGTGCACATAATCCCTCGCAGATGTGTAGCGGGTACCTCACTTATCTGCCGCAATACGAAGAGTTGCATAGTGGGCTCTTCCCCTACTTCACAAAAAGATGGCTGATCCTTCTGTAGTAGGAAACGGTATCACACGAAAGTGAAACGTGTCGTCACAGAAGTAGTTGGTTATTAGATGCGAAGTATCTTAAGGCGGAGCTCAATCCGGTGGTGGTGGTGGTGTGCGGCGTGACCACCCTTACTGCGCATGCGCATACCCTCTCCACGCACCTCCTCTCCGCTCACCCTCTCCCCTTCCCCTCTCCACTTTCCAGCTCCCCTCCCCCTTTCCACTTTTCCTCTGAAACGCGGGCTAGACATGCCGAAATTCTCTCCAGCGCAACGCCGCGATGAGCTCGAGCGCATGCGCGTACCCTCCCCTTCCCTCTCCTCTCTTACGCTGCCCCCCTCTCGCCCGCCTGTCGACCGCGTTCCCCGCTCGCCCTGTGAGAATTAACGGCAAGGCTAGGTGGAAGATACGACGCGCGTAGCGTCCCTCTTCGCGTTCCACGACGCGAGGTCGGTAGCATGCCCAACGAACGCCAACGGAACGCGATCGTGCAAGTGCTCGGGCTTCGCATCGCCTCATGGTCCCCTTTAGCGGGAGATGGTGTAAGAGCTGGTAGAATATTTATTGTTGGCTACTGTTGTCTGGATGCGACAGTTGTTAGACTCTCCTTTGCATATAAGCCTATTTTATTGCCAGCTGGTCCAACCTACATGCACGAGATCTTTCAAATGGCTGATGTTTTAAAGCCGCGAGACGCAAAGCAATCCCATTCATCCATTCTTGACACTTCGATAACGTCATATAGCGGCCCAGAAGCATCGCAGAACGCAGCACAGTATAGTGGCTATGAGTAAGTACCATGGCCCCGACAGAAATAAACAGAAAGCAAATATCAATAAAACAAAAGGAGGACGGCTGAGCGTAAACAATCGCGCCACCACAAGACCCTGCTCCACCAACTTGAGACGCGCAGACCTCATCGACTGGCCTCACTGGAAGACTGGGGAAAGATAAATCATTGTCGCTGTCATTAGTTTTATTCAGGTGGTGCATAGCAGCACGATTACCTTGGAAAGCGGAGTTCAGGCAGCGTTCATCGTTCCGCACGATGGTGTTTCTAAGCAGTACCCTGTATCTTAAGATACACGATACGTAGCGAAGCGTTGGAGCTCTGTAATGTGTCTTCGTCACGAGCGCCTTCTAGTGGGTCGTCCTCTTTGGCTCTTCTCAGAGAGCATGCCCCTAGTGCTGATAGTCCGTGCTCCGTCATGACTGTCGCTGTCGTGCATCGTTGCCTAGTGCCGTCAATAAACGCCTCTACAATTTGGTGGGGGAGTGCTGCCCCGTTCGATGCCTCTGGCGCTTCGATCCCGCACCGTGGCATCCACCATGCCTCAAGACGCCGCCCAGCAAAAGCCTCCTCCTGCACCGACAGCATGCCCCGGTGTCCCCCGCATCCGCGACCATACTGTCTTCACCGGCGCGGAAGGCACCGACGTCGAGGAATGACTTGCGATTGACGAGGGCGTGAGTGTACCCCATAAATAGGACGAAGAAGGCAAACTGAGCAACCTTGTTTTCTACCTCGCGGGCGTGGCAAGCCTGTGCTGCAACCACGCAACCGATTTCCCCACGTGGTCTCATTTCAAGACCACCATCATCGACGTCTTTGGCCGTTTGTAAACTGGAAGCCGAACAGCGTTTACGTTAACGACCTCAGTATACCGTCGAGTCTTATACTAGCTACATCGAAGACGCCCTCGACTTGTTCAAGAAAGCTGATGCAACAACGTCTGAATCTAACAAGATCCGCAACGTTATGCTGCTCCCCAAAAACCCTCGTACTGCGGCAGAGGTGATCACGATCTGCCAAAGCTACGAGGAGGTGCTTCGGCAGCGGTTGCTGACCTGACGACCTCTATCACAAGCCAGTGACGCCGATCTCGCTGGATTATCGGTCATTTCCGGTCACTCCGCCTTGGTCGGCGAGATCAAGTCATTCGTGCGCGAAGAAATTGCCCGCCAGTTCTCTCTACGGGCGTTCCCTCACCCACAGCATACTAAACAGTCATCGACCACAGTGCTGCCTCTCTTATGTCGAGCTATTCAGCAGGAAATGGCGGAGGTCATGCCGGAATACCACCAACCCCATCCGGCGCCTGCGCCGCTCAGGTATGCGCTAGTTGTAGCCAGGCCACCCCAAGCGATCGGTGTGGCTGCCCCACTTACTTACGCCGAAGCCATCGCCAAACCTCAGGCCTTCGAAGCGAGTGTGCCGACTACCTACGCATACGTCATCCCTAGGCCACGACTGCAGCCCACCATGCAGTCATATCAGCAGCCGCCCTGTCCACGGCATCCTGCGCCATGGATGGGACAGACCCCGGCGAAACCATAGCGCACTTCCGACAACCGCCCCATCATCTTTGAGTGCGATTGCGCAGGTCATGTTTCCCGCTATTGCAATCGCGTGCAGCCGCCTCGAGTCGCCTCAACCATCCCCATCCAGTCAAACCGCCTGTATTACGATTCGACGCGATGTTATTCGGACCTCTAACAGCCCCTGGGCGTCTCCTCTCGTTCTTTTTGCGAAGAAGGACGGTTCTGTGCGGTTCTGTGTGGACTACCGACGACTCAACAAGATCACTCATAAGGACGTGTATCCACTACCGCGAAAAGACGACGCGATTGACCGTCCGCAAGGAGCAGAATTCTTTTCATCTCTCGATCTGCGCTCTGGCTACTGGCAAGTACCTATGGCTGATGACGCTCGACCGAAGACCGCCTTTGTCACGCCCGACGGCTTGCACGATCTCAACGTCATACCGTTTGGGCTGTATCATGCGCCCGCCACCTTTGAGCGCATGATAGATACTGTTCTGCGCAACCTGAAATGGCGTACGTGCTTGTGCTACCTCGACCACATCGTTGTTTTCGCTCCGGACTTTTTGCACGCGTCTTCAACGCCTGCGGCATGTTTTGATGCGTTCGATAGACAGCGGTCTGCAACTGAATCTAAGGAAGTGCCAATTTGCAGCACGGCAGTTGACAATACTCGGTTACGTGACGGAATTCTCCCCGATCCAGCGAAGCTTCGGGCTGTGACCGAGTTCCCCAAACCTACTAGAGCCTACTAGAACTGCACAGTTTCGGAGGACTGTGTCCCTACCTTCGGCGCTTCATTAGAAACTTCGTGACTACCATATCGCCGCTGACGAAGCTCCTCGGAAGTAACGGGCCCCTCCATTCGTGGTCGTCAGAGTGCGACGACGCTTCCGCAAAGCTCCGTCATTTGTTGACGTCGCATCAATACTACGCCACTACGACGCTACTGCCCCTACAAAGGTACACACAGACGCCAGCGATGTTGGTCTTAGCGCTGTCCTTGCGCAGCGCAATCTAGGGTTCCCTGAATATGTCGTGGCACATGCTTACTAAAGCTGCAACCAATCGTACCGTCACCGAATAGGAATGCCTGGCGAGCCGTCGCGGTGTCATATCGCACCTTGGCTGACGCCGCTTCTCAAGTGATCAGCTGTGTCGACCGTGTGTGCACGTTTTGTGCCTGCAGCCTCAATGTGTTCTCGCCGCTGGATGTGAAATGCGCGGTTTGACGACAGTGCAACATGCCGCACTGCGAGTGGGATAATCGCGACGGCCCGTCGACTCAAGCTAGCGTGACGTGTATTGCCATGCAGATGATGGGCATCCTGCATGCTCGGCACAGTCAGGAACAAAAATGGTAATAAATACTTATGTTCTCTCTGTTTGGGCGTCTTATCGTCGCTAAGGCACCTCTAGGTGTCGTTCAGCGCACTTCGTCGCGCGAAAAGTTCAGTGAAAAGCAAAAAAAAGTAATTAAGATCACATAGCGACGATGTGTGATGCGTGTTTTGAAATTCTTGTGAATATAGCTCGTACATCGCACGACCAGTCAATCGACGCACGAGTGCGCTCTGAAAAAATTGTTTGCACGACATAGTTTTCTTGCTTGCGAAAGCATGAATGAAGCAGAATGCTTTCAGGGAATATACACTAAAGCAAAAAGAAGGCTGCGGGTATAAGGTTACCATGTGGTGAGATGTGTTTAAAGGCCAACTTAGTTTTCTATTTATTGTGTTTTCAAACTTCATTTGTTTAAAAGGGTGCATTTGTTGCTCTTGATCCTTCGTCTTGGTGTCGATTTGTGCGCATTGACGTGTGACATATCAGTGCACTCTCCTTTTGCAGCATCTACCTTGGATACTGTGAACTACCCTGAACATCCTTCTGCCGCCATGCAACTCTGAGAACCCACCGAAGCGCAGATTATCAGCAAGTGAGAAGACGTTTCGACAACAAGTTGGATTGCACACTCTGCCTGTCTCCTGAAATACCATATTAAGGTACATATGCACTGTACCTTGATTCATGTGCGTCAAGGTACAGTAAAATAGAATATCTAGGCACATAAACGTCATTATCTGGATTCATTTAGCTAGAAAAGATAAATCACGTTAAAGCGGTATAATGAACGCCATATTATGTGCCAGACATCTGCTGAGTGACAATGTGTATTGTGAAGTGCATGCATTTTATGGTATTGAATGAATGAACGTATATCCCAGCAAAATACAAGAAATGCGCCTCGAGCGAAAACCTACAATGGTAGCTTGAGAACTGCATAAGGCACTGTTGAGCAAAGAAATAAAAGACAGAGCAGCAGAAACATGTGCACATTCAAAGGCAAAACACATACGTGAACTGCAAAGTGACAAAATCAAAAAGGGTGAACATTTGCGCTAGCAAAAGCAGTTAAAACCAGAAAACGGTGACAACAGAAAACAATGAACAGCCGTTGGATGGTGTGGAAGCAATGCAATTTCATTAGTCACATATCAGCAGTGGAACTTGCCAAGGTTACATGTGCATATTCTTAGCCATTAGGACATGTGCAAGGCTAATTTAACTACATTGATACAAGTCAGTTGAATCTGTCTTGAACCACGTTGTTGAATGACCTTGTTTATTCCCTGTCGTTATTTTGCTGTTTTTCATTATGCTGTCATAGTTTTTGTGATCAATACACAGTATATGACTGTTCACGCACTTTGACAAGCTGAAAGTGCTGTTCTTGTGTCCAGGCCTTAGTTTATGCTCATTAGAAGTGCACAGTTTTTTTTTTGTTTTTTTTGCCATGAATCAATACCAAGTTGCCCAATCTTCACTCCTAAACAGAGTAGCTGCAGTTGATCACGAAGACCTTACCAACATTCACACCCCTTTTCAAGTGCACTTGTAATGATTACTTTACTTACATCAAAAACTACCCGAATGATGTTAAACATGACAAGAGTACACTTCTGGTGTTGTTTCGTATTCTTTTACTCGCGTGTATGTTTCGCCCTGTGTAAACTGAGTGAAAAGCTCACAAGGGAATATTAGCAGTATCTCAATTTTGTATTTATTTTGTGTTTTGTCAAAAAGTCTGCAATAAGAATAGTCAAGTGCGAGTATGGTTAAGACATTCATGGTTAAGACAATAATTTTATGGATGCAGAAAACTTTATGGGCTTCTTTCTTGTGTCATTTTCAGCAATACACTTCTGCAAAAGCAGCAAAAGTTGCTCGCCCACCTGTTTATTCTCAAGACAGTCTATTGTGGGCATGCGTGTCGGCAGGATTTTGTCTTGGCGGTGCAAGCTGGTGTAACATAGCGGCCGGGTAAGCGGGAGAGCACTGGTGTAGCCTGGGTGAGGCCAAGTGCTGGTGTGTCTTTAGGGGGGCAAGTGCCTCTTTTGGAACCCCTCGCCAATGCCCACGACTTCGAGAACACTCTATGGTGCCTCACTATACACTATGTAGAACATCTCGTACATCTTATTACATTTGAGCAAACACTGGGATTGAGGATGAGTGTTATGCACAATTCTGTGTGCAACCTTTCCGATATCGAGCGCATTTTCAACTTTCGCATTGTGTTAAAAAGAGGCTGAGTTGAGCCAGCGTTATTCAGCAAACTTCAGTCCTAACGGGACAGTTGGGCGAGTTGGTGTATACTCGTCGTTAAAGAAGCTGCGAAAAAAATCACAACACAGAGAAATGAATGGGACAGGACGACGCGCTACTAGCAATTGAAGTTTAATGGAAACCACAGAAAGATATAAACACATAATATGAAAACATTACAAGAATAAATAATCACACATCCACAGAAACAGGACGAACACGTCTAAAAAAAGCTATACACGTTCTAAACTTCAGTTGTTAGCAGTGTGTCGTCCTGTCCCCTTCTTTTCTATGTGTTGTGGTTTTGTTTTCGCGTTTTGTTCAACTGTGAACTTAAGTCCCGGCTATACATGCGTGGTCAATTTTTATTCAACCTCTTGACATATCAAGTCCTAGGATCCAATGTGCAAAGCCACCATTCACTATATATAGGAAAATTTTGTTCACTCCGTGTGATTGCGAAATTCCAACTTGACTTTGCAGTTGTGATACTTGGATTAATTTTGAATGGGTTAATTATGCATAAGCCATAAAATGAGGAATTAAAGATGCAGAACTTTAGAGTTGCAGATGGCACTGGCTGGCATGAAAACATTGAAACATAGCTGTACTAATTATACATATTTGAAGTATTGGTACATTGCAGTCGTGTGATTATGCCGACAAGTTCACAAGCACACGTCCAGAAATTTACGATGGCTTTCATATATCTGTGAGTAAATATGTACAGCAATATATGAAGACAACTTTGTCATTTTGTGGGCATTGCTGAATGCTTTTATGAATTTGGTAAGTAGGCCTACAGTCAACACCACATGTCTATTTTGGTCTTTTCTGCAGGAAACTTAACTGCACAATCGTGTGTGACATCTTTTGATGCCATATGGCGAACTAACGCAACAGAAAACGTACAACCTGCCTGTCTTCACGGTTGCATGTTTCTCAAAAGGGATGCTAGCCTTTTCAAATAATTTATTTGCCTTCATGTGTAGGCTGTCTCCAAGTTTCTCGGGTATCCCATTTCTTTGGATTGTACCTAAATACTGGCACGCTGAAGTGCACATGTCAGTGTGAATTATGATATGATTTTACACCCTACTTTCGTGTTGCTTTACTGCTGTGAATTATGTATAGTTCTCAGGTTCTACTGTATATGTTGTTCCACGTGTTCAGTATTGAGAGTAGGTTGTGTGCGCCACGACATATATATATATATATATATATATATATATATATATATATATCCTTACATTAATATGACACTTGAAGTATGACTACTTGTCGTGCATAGAAATGTATGAAATGAACTTGTACATGCAAAACAAATTGCTTAAACACTGTCTGCTCAATATAGCTGCTTGTGTTTTATAACCAAACAAGTTGAACAGATGATTCACGCATTATGACATATTGTAGAGGACAGATAGGCAACGGAAAGTTAGGCAGAAATCACAGTGTTCTAACGTAGATTGGGTGACCTTTTATCCATAGTAGCATAATAGAAGATGCCTGTTGCATAAATAAAGTTTAACATAATGAGTAGGTGGTCGAAGGAGTACACATATGGTACAGTTTTTCCAGGTTTACAGCGAAAGCTGTTATGAGATCATTTCAACGGCCGTTTTTGGCGCCGTAGTTGTCGCCGCCGCTGCTGCCGCCGCCGCCGCCGGTGTCCGTAACCACTATCGCTCGAAATAAGAAAAACAAAACGAAATAAGAAAAAAATTCCGGGATGGGACGAGGTTCGAACGTGGGCCCTCTGCGTGGGAGCCCAGTATTCAAGCTCTGAGCCATGCCGGTGCTTGGAACTGCCTTGCAAAAAGACGCTATAGAGGCTTCATGTCCAGAAGGAACCACATTAACTTACGTAATTTACTGTGGTAGAAGAGTGAAATAACAACCACGCACCACACAACGCGAATTCTGTAACCAGGCGTCACACAATGCGAATTGCGCAACGAGTGGGCTGTTGAATGCTTCCAACCCATTACAAGGGGCTCTGCAATAATTCTTCATCGTCATCAGGCACAACACCAACAAAACGCGCATAATGGCTTACATGTTTTTAGCGGGTACCACGGCTCTCCTTTGAATGACGAAAAATGGCATAGTGGCTGTTTCCCTACTTCACAGAAATTATGATGAGTTATAGCGTAGAGGTTTGCTCGCAAGTGCACTTGCATTGGTTGCCAAGGAATCCCATAAGCCCATCATTCATTTCCTCAGGGTCTCAATAAAGTTCTTCCCTCGTCTCTCTTTCTCACGTCAACGTATGTTATATTGCATGATGGGAGAGTGAAATAGCGACCGGGCGTCACATAATGCGAATTACGTAACTGGTGGGCCGTTAGAGCTTCCAATCCATTACAAGGGCTGAGCCCGTGTAATGGATTGTCATCAGTCGTCACGTAAACAAACTGCACATAACGCCTTACAGATGTGTAGCTGGAACCTCGCTTCTGCGCACAATGATGAATAATGGCGTTGTAGGTGCTTCCCGACTTCACAAATATTGTGATTTATAGCGTTTTGGGTACGTTGCTAGTGTACTTGTATTAGTAGCCCCAAGAGAGTTTACAACGGGCTCTAGAAATGTTGCTCTTCCAGCTTTCGCTGTGACTGTGCTGCGCTTTCCGCGCAGGCCTGGCGTTTCTTTTTTTTTACGTGTTTGCCACAGTCCTCATGTTTCTGTGTTATAAGTGTGAACTTCATAATTGCGAACAAGCCAACTTATCTGCTGCTGTGAAAATACCATACTAGTAATTCAAAAGAACCATAATTTTCTGAATAACGTTTCATTGAGGAAGGCGGTAATGCCTATTTCTTATTTGGTACTACATCATCTGTGCTAGAGGAGCACCTTTTTTTTTTCAGGGGACCTGTCACTGGTAAGTTTGGGAAGGTTGTGCTTGACCTTCGGGCAAGCGTCGGGTAATTCGCTTTAACGCGGACGTGTGATGCTTTACAAACAGATTAATAAGTAATATAGTAGGTAGTCTTCGAGTATGAAAGCAACTAAATACTGAATATGAGTTATAGAGAACCACTGTATACCGCGCTAAAGAGTGCATTGCGAATAAGCGCTAATTGCGGAAACAGATTGTCGGTCAGCTGCTCAGAGCGCACTGCTGCCCCTGAGTGGAGCTCTAGGCAGTACATGCGCATTAAATGCACTTAATGTAGGCGCGTTACAGTGTTCTTGTAAGTCAGGCACACCTGCGTGTGTAACTTTCATATGAGAACGCAGGCGGTCTTCGAACCGCTCGAAACACGCTGCCGCATCTGGACGCGCGCAGTTCGCGGCTGCAGAAATAACGAAAATAGCTCCACAGCATACGCTCATGGAATGCACATACGTTCGCTCATCTGAAGATACCTTTTTCACGCTGGTATTCACGGATTTAGCGCGAGCGAAGTATTTACGAAATATGGAGAAGCACTAAAGAGGGCACACGTTTATATTTTTTCTAGCGGCACGGCATGGTGAATCGAAGAATTCGGAGCCGAGAGTGTTTACGTCGGCTCGGCCTGCATGACGCCCCACAAATTATGTATTGACCTTACGTAAGAGCAAACACACGCCGATGGTACAAGAACAGAAGTTCGAAGTTGTGCCGACGGGTTACCAGCCGCTTTGTACATACATTGGTACATATATAAGCCCACGATAAAAGCCCGAAAGCAAGTGGTGGCGTTGTGGAGTAATGGTTATAGTGTTTGCTTTCGGTGCGCGTGGTTGCCAGTTCGATTCCTGTGCCGTGCGTACTTGTATGCAAATGTAATGGTTGCGCATAAATACTTTATTGCCTATTTTCTGTTACGTCCTAGTGATGAATAGTAGCGGAAATTGGCCGGTACACGTAATATAGTGCCTAAAATATACTTTATTTTCATTTCTCTACCGCTCTAGGGCCTCGTATAAAAGGAGGCTTTAAAAGCCATCAAAAGAAGCAGAAAAACTCTCAATGCGCTCTGTTCAAGCTCCCAAAATGGGTGATATAAAAACACCAACTTTACCTCCAAAAGGAGGCTTTCAAAGCTCTCAAAAGAACCAGAAAAACTTCTAATGCGCTCCGTTCAAGGCCTCAAAATGAGTTCAATAAAAACACAGTTACCTCCTTAGTTCCGTCTAATCACTCCCTTAACAAAGGATGTAAATAAAACCTCCTTGTGAAGGGGGTTTTGCGTAGTACCTTTAGGATGCACGTTATGCGTCGAGCCCGAAACTCCCTAAAAGGCTCAAACCCTTCTGCAGTGGATGCGGGCGCTCAGATCCCAATCCAGCCTGACTGACCAAGTGGCGTGGTCAGTGACTTCCGCACACTGTTCACGACGGTCACACGCGCGTGGAAACACTGCGACACGCGTTGTAACGTAGGGAGATACACTTCACTCGAGCACAACGGCATCGAGGTGGCTAGATAAGCGTCAAGTGCGTTGTAGCCGTGGACCTTGTTGCTGCTCTGTAGAATCGACGACGTTTGCTTCTTAGGCGGGCGTGCTCTCTACATTGACTAGGGGCACTTGCTCGATCACTGAAGGAACTGGTCGCACGTAAAGCTTGAGCTGAGACACGTGCGCCGTTCGTGGTTGATTGGCCAAACTAAATGCCACACACGGTTCACGTAAACCCCTAAAAGCTGCTCAGTGAGGCGGTAAACACCACTGAAGCGAGGTGCTATTCGTCGCGGTCTGGGCTCTTCTCTCACCCAGACCAGACCACCGACAGTGAGGGTATCAGGGTGGCTGCTGTGATCGTAGCGCTTTTGCGTGCACTTTGAGGTGCTTCAGAATTGGCGACTGCTTCGAAGAGCTGCACTGTGTTGTCGAGGATGTGCTCGGCAAGAGCGTATTGCTGGAATGGGTGATGTCGTAGTGGAAGTTTTGGTACAGAGCCCTAGACAAGATGAAATGGCGTAAAGTTCTTCTTGCATTAATGGATGCGTTTAATTCGAATGCTGCCTCTTGAAGTTCGGTAGGCCATGACAGTGGTTCCAGTGCGCAGATCTTGCGGAGAACTACAAGGCGATTTCCATTCCCTCTCTCGCCTAAGTCATTGCCTTCGGGACGATAGGCAGTTGGAAAATGGAGATCGGCTGAATGGAGACTCATGAAGCGCTTGAATGTGGAGCCTTCATCCGAGAGGCAGCGGTGTGACGTGCCATAGGTGTAGAACACATTGTGCAAATGCTCCATAACTTCGCTCGTAGACGTAGACGAAACTACTGTAGGCACGGTATAGCGGGTGGCCAAATCAACAACATTGAGTTGTTGATTTTGCCACCCGAAATGACCAACCCTTTTGAGTTGCTGAATGGCATGGTTACATGATTAATTGCTATGCTGAAAAATGAGACGTCCGTGGTCGGCATTCAGCCAAGAAGACCTACGCTGTACCCGAACTATTGACACCACTGAGAGGGTGACACAGATTTCCATTGACCGTTTGGTGCCCAGCCACCAATAACTATCCTAGACCTTGAGCAACATACGCTTTGTGTCAAAGTGCGCGGCGCCATCGTGCAATGCTAGCACAATGGCAGGGCACGATTTGAATAGAATTACCACTGCATACGTTCCCGATGGCAATGGGCGGCATAAGGTGCCGTCTAGCTTGGTGAACTTGGCAGGGTCATATTCATTGGCTAGGCTTGAAAGAATTGCAGTGTACTAAGCATCTTCTTGTTGCATCGTAGCCATTGACTGAGGAGGCTGCGTGACGTGCTGGCTAAGAGTGAGCTGGCTGCCAATGCAGGCTGATGGATGAATGCGCACGAGCACCATGTCGGAAGCGAGGGAGTCTGACACAAGATGGATACTGCTTGAGGCAACGTTTGCGCTGCTACCACTTGCCATGGTGGCTGTTCTGGCAAAGGCAAAGGATCAAGTCGCGGGCAGTCGTTCGAACTGGGCCTGGCTTGAGGAAAAAAAGTGACTTCGCTGGAATTACAGGAATTGCCATTCTTGGGGCTGGTTTCTGGTGATGCTCGTAGCTGTATGCTGCAAATGTGCTGGTTACGGTGGCTCGAAATCAAGCGCGCTTGTGCTGCCGAGAACCAATACTGACCAGTAATGAGAGGGTGTGCTATATAATCTAAAGCAGCCGCTTCAATAACTCCTGTGAGTGGCCCAATGGATATGTTTACAAATTCAGCACCAACAGGCAGCCCTCACTGACTCCACTGAGAGTTGAGTTGAAGAAGGGGCATTTGCTACGAGCCAACAAGCGCGGCGGGTGCACTGTACAATACTGCAGGCTGCTGTGTCTTGCTCATTGTTGAAGACACTGACAATAATGCCACACGCGCTCCTTTCTTTCTATGCTTTATGTTGACGCCCCTTTACACGCGTTACTACTGCCTTGTGCAAACCGCGCCAGAATGTCTAAAAACGTTCCAGATTACTTTGGGATGATCTGTTTGACTTGAGCGCGGAAACGCGAACAGCCGAGTTTTTTCTGGAACTAACGCGGCCACCAGCAATAAGGCTGGAATGTTCAATGTCGCATGTATCAATGCCGGCGCGCCTTAGCGCTGAGCAGGTTATCGACGGCCGACGCTCTGTTAGCCGCTATGAGTGTACAGTGTGTTGAGGTTCCGTCTAACGGCCACAAGATCGGCGAAATAAAGTTTCATTTCGGACACGACGACTGCTGTCTTCCTCAGCGTCGCGACCACGTGACAATACTGACGATGGAAAGCGGCTGGCGCGTGTAGGGCGTTTGGTTGCCAGATGCCCTAAGACGTCATATTGGTAGCAGACAGCTTGAGCCAGGTCTTGGCCTCTACTAAAAGCTGGAGCACCACACTGTGCCGAAATAGCTGCATAAGTAGCGTCTTGTTGGTCTGCGGGCAGCGCTGAAATGCGCGTTCTTGATGTTGCACCTCGGGAGGACTGTGGTGCCAGTAGTTCTGGGCGAGGCTGCTAACGCTCTGCAGGCTTAGGGGCTTGAACTGGTTGCGATGGTGGCTTCACAGAACCGAAAAATGGCGACAGGCTTACTTTCGCTTAGAAGTGTTGGCTTAGAAGTGTTGGCAATAAAATCAACTACAGTGAGTGCCCGATTGGCTTCTATGGTGCGAGGATGTCTTGTTCGCGTAAACCGTGTAACAGGTAGTCTATTTTATGAGCCTCAGAGAGGTCAGCGGAGCAACGCTCAATTATCTTCGACTTGGCAAACGCATGTGGATGCAAGCTTTCGAATAGGGCCTGGGTTACCTTGATCACCTGTTCTTGCTACTCGATGAGGCACAATTGTGCACAAAATGTGTCCTTAAGAGCCGCTCTCCACGTTGCCCAGGTGCTGTACTGGTTGCCGAATGCACGATGCCAGTTTCGCGCCGTACCCTTCAGCTTGCTAGAAGTGGACTGGCGTGCGGTGGTGTCGTCCCACGAGGCAAGCTGTTGCACTCGGCGCACGTCATCAAGCCATATGTTGGCACTGCGGCTGTGCAAACCATCAAACTGCGGGATGGAGGATGACAGATCGGGCAGTGTCATCACCCTTGCTGCAGGGCGAGGTAGCTACTGGATCAGCATGGCAAGACTGTAAAGTGGCTGGGTTTAGCGTCAAAGGGGCCACAGCAGTCGCTACTACCGGAAGCATTCGCTACTACCGAAGTCGTAACTTGATTTGGGTGGTAACAGACACTGAATGAGGTTGTCTTTCGAAGCTGTGGTGTCCAGCTGTCGTGGTGCCAATCCTTCGCTTATAAGGTCGATGCCCAGGCGCGACATTTCCACTGGACCGAGATGCTCCCGCACAATTCCCGGCATGATATTTCGCAGAGCCAGCTGTACGAAGGCGGTCACGCACAATGCACAACCTTGTTCAGCGCGTCCACTAGCAAGCACACAATGACGCGCACATGGAGGCGAACGAACAGCGGGAAATGTTCTGGCAAAGACATGCGTGGCTGGGCGGCTGAACAGAGGCTCGGACGTCGACTGTGCCAGTTGTGAGGACTGGGCGTGATGGCTGATGCGTCAGGGACAGAAGAATATGTGTTTGCTGGAACATCGTGGAATGCGAGCAAGAGAGAGAGAGCGCGTCGTAGCCCTCGCTTGGCCTTGGCGTTGTGTTGGCGTAACGGCGCCAGAGGTGGCTCTAGTAATAGCAGGGCCGCTCAGCTGCGGCACTTGTGGGTGCTCCCACTAGGGACCGAACTGCAACCGAATCTGTCCGCGACTATGTGCTTCAGCTCCGCAAGCTGGCATATAAGTGCAAATTCGGCACCTGCCTCAGTGCAGGAGACGCTCCTCGAAAGATGTAAGCTCACAGTGTCCGAAACTGCTACGATTGTCACGGCTGCAGAAGCCTCTGTGCTGAAGTTAGCGCCATGACCAAGCCTGGTAATGAGGCAGGGGTGCGCAGTTTAGCTAGAAAATTGTACCAGTATCAAACCCCCGCAAAAGTTAAGAAGCAACGTCTCACTGCTTGCGCACGCTGCGGGAGCTATGATAATCAAGCAAATAATTGTGCAGTGGGCAATTATTATACACATCTTCATCTGTACATTAACATTATGAGAATGCGTTGGGTCATCATCATTGTGGGTTCACCGGGCCTGTTCGCTGCCGGGTCTTCGGGCTGAATATACGTCTGTCCAACTAGGACCTCACAGTGCGTACAAAACAGAGCAATGTTTTCGCTGTCAGAAGACAAGTCATTTCGCAAGGGAATTCCGCTCCCAATCGGGGCTCAAAGCTCCTCGCACGCTTTATGGCACCGCCTACGCAGTATTGGGCGCGAGGCCCACCACTAGAAACGGCGGCGCCACTGCCGGCGTGACGTGCTTGGCAAGATCACGTGGTCTCAGCGGCTGCGTCGGGTGCTTGTGCAGCGCTGCCGCGTGCTTTCTAAACGACTTTCAAATTCCACCTGCGCTGCGGCCTGTTCAAATCGAGAGGTTTTCTCTCATTTTGAACACAATTGAACCCATTTTAAAAGGAATGACTGCCTCCAAAGGCGACGAGCATGCTGCTATACGGTTCGATGCCGCAGTCCGCACTTACGCAACGGATCCCGTTGCAGGTGTTAAGCACAGCTGTACAAGCCGCCACGCAGCCCAGCTGGGTGGAGGAGAACAGAACACCTCCGAATTTACATCTGTTGCGTCTGTGGGCAGCACGCCGTCGGGCAGAACTAGCCTTAAACCAAGATCCGGCCGCCGCTGAGCTTCGTGATAACCTCAACAGACTCGCCGCAGCAGCGCGTCGCTGCGAAAAGCGACTCTCCCGGGAACGGTGAATGGACTGGTGTGCGTCCCTCGGCCCATCGTCTTCATCCGCATCGATCTGGCGAACGTTCCGGAGCATGGAATTAGGCGCTCGCATGCCGGACCCAGCGGCCAGTGCGTGTCTATCTTCTAGATGCACGCCAAGACAGTTCGCTCCAGAAGTAGCTAAGGCTTTCTGCCCAGCGTACGACCAGGCCCCACCACGATTCGACTGTCCGTATAACCTGCCTCCGGAGGTTGGTGGGTCAGACATCAGCCAGTCAGACATCGAAGGCATGCAAGCGCCGTACACGATGGCGGAGCTGCAGGCAGCAATTGACCAAGCAAAAGTACGCAAGGCGCCTGGACCAGATGGGATCTCTTATGAAGTGTTCAAAAACACCGATGGCGCTGCCCTACAGTGGCTGCTGGACACGCTTAACGTAATTTGGACGAGTGGAGAGCTGCCTGAATCATGGAAGTATGCCGAAGTGGCGCCGATACCAAAGCCAGGAAAGAACTCGGGCAACCTCTCTAATCTTCGGCCGATCGCTCTTACGTGTACGTTGTGCAAGCTTCTTGAACGCATGTTGGCGTCGCGTATCTCTTGGTGGCTGGAAAAGCACGCCTGGTACCATCCGGCCCAAATTGGTTTTGGACCGCATTTGGGCACAGAAGATGGCCTGGATCATATGACGTCAATGGTGCTCGTGGGAGGGAGAACAAGCAGCATTCGAATCCTTCTCGCAATGGACGTTCATAAGGCCTACGACAACGTCAGCCACTCTGCCATCATTCGCATAATGCAATGGCTTCAACTTCCGCCTCGTGTGTGCGACTTCGTGGTGTCTTTTCTGGCACACCGCACCTTCTGCATCCGAGTCGGCAAGGAAAGAACCGGCCACTTTGTCACGAAAAGGGGTGTGCCGCAGGGCTCGGTGCTGGCTCCGATACTCTTTAATATTGCCATATTGCCCCTCGCGTGGCAACTAGCAAGCATTCCAGATGCCTTCTTCCTCATGTATGCGGACGATTTGACTGTGTGGACACTACATCCAGACCTGCAACGCCAGCAGCATACACTCCAGAGTGCTCTGGACAAGGCCTCGGACTGGTGTGCGCGCATAGGACTCTAACTATCGGCCACGAAGACGGCATTCATGTCCATTACCAACAGACGAGGTCGCCGTCGCCTTCTGCAGACGCCTATTTGTTTGAGCCTAAATGGCCAAGCCCTCAGCACTGTATCCACTAGCCGTGTGCGCGGAGTCGAACTGGACGCATCTGGCTCCGCGAGTGCATGGGTCGCTCTGCTCGTCGAAAGAGTGCTAATACCCTGCATCTCATTCGACGTATTTCTCAAAAAACCGGAGGTGCTTGCTCTCGAATGGCCCGTGTTTTAGTGCTGTCGATCCTGCAACCTCGGCTTGTTTATCAAGCTCAGTTTCAACGCCTCACATTGAGAGATTGGGACTTGCTCGAAACTGCCAACCGAGATGCCATGAGGGCGATCACATGCCTTCCTCGGATAACACTTATCGAGACCCTCCAGGCGGAAGCGCAGCTCAATACCATCCACGAAATCGTACACCAGCGTCGAATGGCTCGCCACCTAAAAAGTCAAGCTGTTCCTGCGGCGGCGGCTCTAGCTCACTACTATAATTCAACGCTGCCACAGCCTGCTGCACCCTTGCCAGAAATTCCACCATGGCTCAAGGCACAGGCCAGCGACAACCGACCACTGACTCGCCTGCGACAATCCAACCGACAAGTGGAACAGGAAGCCGTCGTCACTACCATCGACGACTCACTAGCGGTATACGTAGATGCAGCTATCGATAGCTGCGTTTTGCACACCAGCCTCGTATGCCTCACGCTACCTGAAACGCAACATACATGCTCCTATGTTACAGAGGCACCATTCCCATCAGTGTTGGCGGAGCTCGCAGCTATACGGGACGGCTTAATATTCATGATACCCAAGGTGGATTGCTTGTCACTCAATAGGCTGCTTGTCTATACGGACTCCACGCAGGTAGTTCGAGAGTTGCGAAAAGTGATCAGCTCCCTCGATATGGCTTCCGATGTGCACCGACTAATTTACTCGTGCGCCTGCCCTGTCCGCGTATTGTGGACCCGTCGGTCTACACTGGCTCAAATGGCCGCAGATGCCGCTTGCCATCCAGCGGAAGTTCAACACCCGCTGCCTCTACTTCGTTTGTCCCCAAAGGACAGCTTGCTCCTGCACAAAGAAACCCTCCGGCGCTCCACGCGTGCACTCATTCCTCCGCGTGGATCGGACCTTCCCGGCGGCTTAACTCGCCGAGAGGAGGTTGCGCTCAGGAGGATTCGTGTGGGCGCCGCGTTGACTCCTGCCATCCGAGCTGCATGGACATCCGGTGCACAGCCTCCTCCAACGACATGCCCCTTCTGCGTTGCTCCAGCCACAGAGACAACGATCGATCACCTACTTGGGACCTGTCCGGGCCTTCACAAGGTTTGCACCCGCCACCTACGAGGCCTTGACTACCGCCCCGGTCGACCACCCGACTTAACGCGCTGGACGCACGGGCCTTTGCATCGACCGCTCCTGGCCTTTATCAGCGACACTGAACTCTTTCTTTTTATTTAACTTATGCCGTAGGGCATACTGGCGCCAATAAAAAAAAAGAGCCCGCTGTCGGCCTGCACTGGTACCCACGGGACAATAAACTGCGTGAAGCGTAGCCTGTGAAGCTAAAAACCGGGAAGCAGCTATTGGCTACGAGTCGGGTGTGCGAGAAGCACTTCTGCGACGAAGACTTTCGTTACTGCGTCGGGCCAGCGATGTTCGCTGTGTAGGAGAAAGCGCACACTGAGACGATCGTTCGCGAGCGCTTCCTGCCGGCTAATGGTGCTTATCTCTCGCAGAACGGATAAGGCGCTACCTTTTACCTGGTGCGATACCGTCTCAGAAGCTCCCCGCGCGACCTCTTGATCGTCGGCCCCGTGCTCTGTGTCCAAATTGGCTGCATATACTTAAGTCATTGTTTACATACGCTAGATTAAAAAACTCAAAGGGTCCATTATGCATTCCCCTAAGACGACCGAAATGCGAAAGCCAGCTTCTTCTTCTTCTTCTCAATGTACCGATTCTCCCCCGCCCCCTTCCGAAAGCTTTCGGCACCTAACGCGGTTTTGCGCTATACCTCCGTGATCGGTGGGCCGATCACGGAGGCAGTGCTAAGTGGCGATATCGTGTGAATACGTCATCATGTGAAGTCACGTTATGTGACATTAGGGTGACGTCATAATGGCAGAGAACGGTAAGTTCACTGGAATGCAAGGATCATGGTAATTAAGGAGAATATTTAAAAGAGGCATTTGCTCATGCTTTGTGTGAGCACCAAACAAAACGAATTCACTGAAATAAGAAACAAGAGCAGCGGCGATTTCTCACTGAAAAGACCCATCAATATGCAGTGCGCGGCAACTTGTCAAATGACAATGACACGTACACAAATTTAGACCGAAAAAAAGACGTTTCAATCGTCAGGACGGCAAAACACTGGACGGCACGCAGTACCATAGAAGCGCCGAAGTCATATTTGTACCGAAATTGTTCTTGAACTGCTCT
The DNA here is from genome assembly GCF_013339695.2 of Rhipicephalus sanguineus. NCBI lineage: Eukaryota > Metazoa > Arthropoda > Arachnida > Ixodida > Ixodidae > Rhipicephalus > Rhipicephalus sanguineus. The sequence goes on from NC_051177.1 coordinate 136,096,643, forward strand.
TATAGCGTCTGCGCAACAACAGTTGTTTGTGTACTCACAAATTGTCACATTTTGCGGCCTGAAGTTCACAACGCGGTGCCAAGTGCGCTCGTAGCAAAAGCAAAATCATGTGTATGGACATACATGCTGACGCTCATACGAGCAGAATCAACGTCGGTCGCCGCGCACCCGTGCGATCGCTGGCTTGAGGCTTCTTTCTGTTATGCTCCATTTGGTTATACAGGCAGTCCACTCTAAGAAGATAGTTTGCACTCAGCGTCACGCAAGAAGCCGGTTCAGCGGTATCCATCGCGGTGACCGCGTGATGGGGGCGCGCCGTTTTCTGCTGAGAGACAGCGACTGTATACTATCTTGTGGTTTCTGTTCGTCGAAAATTATCATTTTGACAGTAAAGAACATACTTCATTTCGAAAGTAGTTACAGATATGTCCCGGAAGGCTTCCGCGAGGTGTTTTTCAGAGCGCCGACAGCAAAACTTATGGGGATCGCGCCGGCGGTATCCTGCCTAGCACGCAGTCGAGAGGAGGAGGAGGAGAGGTTGAGGAAAGGAAAAGGCGCAACTTCTGCAACCCTAATTGGGAGCACGGCTCAGCGCCACACGCAGTCGAGACGCGTCCGATAGAGGGCGACTCCGTAACTCCTCGCCCCCAATAGTATGAGAGTGCGGCGCCTGAAGCAGAGGAAAGTGATATTTCAACAGTCTTCACAGTACAAGAGACACGGGAGGAAAACGTCTGCCGCAGGCATTTCGCAAGATCATGCGTCGGGGGGGGCGGGGGGGGGATCACGACCCTTTGTTGAGAATGGTCGGAGTTACAGGGATTCGTCGCACGCTTTAACTGCTCTCTCTCTTCTCTCGTCCCGACGAGCGCGCTGAATGCTACACATGGAGGAATGCCAAGGCGAAAGAAGCTACGTAAGCGCGCATGATGAAACGTGATCGCTCTCTCACGCTGTGATTCGTGTGCGCAATTCTGGCTCACTGTGTAATGTTAGCACACTATGGAGTGCGGTTTGGGTACATGGCGGCACCCCGCTACTCTTGAATTTTATCCGCTTTTGGGCAATGGCATGCTAACTGTTGTTCGATCTCAAGTAGCAGGCTCCCCGCCCATCGAATATAGTGAGCGTGGGCCTCAGTGTGGAGAAAGCGCGCTTGAGTAAATGCTAACTTCGCGTTTCGCTTCTGAGCTTTGCTCTGCTTTGAGCGGTGTACTAAGCCCCACCATACTCAAGCTCGCTGTCATTGAAGTTTTCCAATAACTATCAAGTACAGTCCAGATATCTATATACGCCGAAGACATCTGCGTCTGGACCCCAGCTTTTACACGCCTCAAATACGTGGGAGACTTAAAAAGCAAGGTTGATCCCTCCGTCATAGGAATCGGAATAACACGAAAGTAAAACGTGCCCTTAGAGAAGTAACTGAATGTTTACTATACATTAATAAGAGAGTTTGCACAATGTGTATTGATGTCTGGCAGCTATAGCGCCGTTTAACGTGGATGCACCCACTTGGTGCTTGGTGGTACATCTCCATGCCGACGACCAACGTCCCTGCCAAATGATTAAACAAACCCTTGTGGTAGCTGTAATATTTAACGGTGAAAGCGTAATCAGAGAACGAGGTGTGATAGCCAGAAGAGCGTCGCATATTGGACGCAGAACTTCCTCGCCATCCAGCGGCAAGTTAAAATACGATTGAACACCACGGCCGAACTCGAAGGAAACGCAAAGCGCGTCGTGCCGCCCCGGTAGCCCGGCCGCGATTTTTCTTGGGGCAAGCGCGTGAGCGGGGAACGCGGTGTTACAGCCAGGTGAGGCAGGCGCGCGTCGCAGAGCTATTTTAGATGTGAAGCATCCTATAGCGGAGTTCAATCCCGTGGTGGGGGTGGTGTGCGGCGTAACCACCCATACTGCGCATGCGCAATCCCTCTCCACACACCTCCTCTGCTGCTCCGCTCGCCCTCTCCCATCCTCCACTCCACTTCCCAATTCCCCTTTCCCATTACCCCTCAACCTCTCCACTTCCCCTCCCCTTTCTCACTCCCCTTTCCCCTCCCCCATACCCCCCCTCCCCTTCTCCACTCTCCCTCTCCCCTTTGCCTCTCTCCCCTCCCCTCTCCCTTTGAAACGCGGGCTCTACATGCCGAAACGCTGCTTCGCATCGCCTCAGGCCCCCTTTAGCGGAAGATGGTGTGATTTTTTGGTTTCGATTAGCGTGATGCTATGAGCGAGGCCGACGCTTTTACGACGCTTTAGGGAGCCTACATGAACGGCCGGTCATGTAGGCTCTCTACGACGCTTGGGCTAAGATCGCCACCTCGCGGTGTGTTGAGGCATTGACAAAATTGAACTATTGAAAACGCGCCGAATGGGACGGACGTGTAACGCGTTGCAGGTGCTAATCGCGGAGGACACAGTAATGACGAATTGCTTTACTTTACCGCTCGCAGAGGGCAAGACCACCCCGCCGACCGGGAGAGTGGTAGATATAGGCGCGTTTGTACAGCCTCTAGAGTCTGTGACCGTGGCGCAGTGGATAGCGTGCCAGGCATCTGTTGTTGCGGACCGAGCGGTCGTGGGTTCGATGGGCCCGCTGACTGAACTTTTTTTCTTCGCCATCTGATCGTGTAAATTTTTTCTACGTCGTTTCCGTGACGGAAATACGTCAATGCAGTCTTGGTGGACCCCGGCATAAAACGCTTCCGTGTTTAAAAAATTGCGTCCGAGATGTTTGCAACCGCAAACTATCCGTGTTGCGTGGTCACGCCATTTCTTGAATGGTGTGCGAAACATGCGCTGCGAAAATGAGCTGCACACCCTTTTGTTGACAGAGGAAGTTGTGTCACTCACGTTCAGGCAACAGTGGATGCGGTAACCCTTTCCTATCGACTTCGAGCGACGGTCCCTTTACCGGTAAAGAATGAACCCGTCTAGACTGCCAATCGACGAAACCGTGCTAAAATGACTGAGAAAGAACGGACCAGCGACGGTAAGCACAAACGTAGAGACCTCTAGGATAATCAGTATCGCGAATCCGAACCCAGACGAGCACTTTCCGAGAGTCCCGTAAATATTTAAAAGGGAGTTGACCGGGAATCTGTTTTGGTACCCGCGCGGCTTGTGTAGACTTCTTTAGTTCGTCGGATACCTTTCCACCATCTCCGGTCTGCATGACCTACTGCAGCATGACTGCGTGGCGGCGACGATCCGGCGGTGTTTGTCATGGGACTGCCCCGAACAATACTGGTGTGCGGGAAGTTGTGCCTCGCTGCGCCACCACCAGTGGCTACGTGTACTCCTCCGTAGCGGTGCACCTCGCAAAAATAACTGTCGTCGAGAAAAGGCAGCTCTCACCAATGCTTCCGTTTACTGCATACATCACTTACCCACGGCCGTGGCCAGTGTGGTATCAAGGGGTAAGTGATGACGTTGCTAGAGAAATAGCTATTGTTATGCCAGGGCTCCCAACCCAAACTTCCTTGCTTCGACAAGGCGTTCAAGCTGGTAAAACGTCTGACGCAACCAGCGTCAACACCCGCTGATGCAACGAGGCGGGAGTCTTACGCAATCCCCGGTAACTCCGGCGATGCGTCTGACGCAACCAGCGTCAACGCCAGCTGATGCAACGAGGCGGGAGCCTCACGCAATCCCCGGCAACTCCGGCGCTGCGTCTGACGCAACCGAAGGAAATCTCTCCCGCAGCGTGCGGCAAGCCCTCTCATCCGCGGATCCGGTTCGAGCCAGCGACCAATGGCGGTTCTTGATTGGAGGCTTCGCGCTCCTGGCTGATGCAAGCGATCGCCCAGGGCTATAAAAGAACCAAGCTGCGCGGAGAGAGAGAGACAGCGAACGAAGAAGTCCCGGGTCGTCGTCGCACCGCTGTGCGAGCCCAATAAGCTGTCGGCCCCAGCGCCGAATATGTAAAGCCTCTGTATATATGTATATAAATTTGCCTTAACTCACCGTCGCCTTGATCGCTCCGTCTATCAGCTCTGCGCAGAAGCAGTCGCAAGCTGAGACACCTGTTACCCAACAGTGGATGGCAGCTGCGGGATCGGCCGGCGTCAGCTACCTCGATGCGGTGAGTGCCTGATGTTTTCCCTTCAGTTCACCAGACTTCTCTAGCACAGGTTATCGTAGTTTAGAGAAGGTTGTGTGAAGCATTGGAGTGAGCTTTGATTGTTTCGAGCCAAGTCAGAGCGCTTTGAAACCAAAGTTAACGCGGAGGGTGTAAACACGGCAGGTTGAGAATTGCTTGGGTGTCTTTCTAGTAGACTTATAGGGGATACGGCAAGTAGATTCTAACGAGGGCAACTAGCAAGAGGCTAGTGTGAACGATGGAGAACCTTAAAGTGAAGGAACTCATCGAAATTTGTGAAGAACTCGGCCTTACTCTGGGCCGTGCGAAACGAAAATAAGCGATCCTTGAGATCATGCAGAAGGAGGGAGTAACGGCTGAGGAAGTCGATGAGGCCTGGGCGGATATCAAAGAACGCCGCGAGGAGGCCGAAAGACGAGAACTTCGTGAGCGTGAAGAGGCGGAAAGGCGAGAACGCCGCGAGCGCGAGGAAGCCGAAAGGCAAGAACGCCGCGAGCGCGAGGAACGCGAAGAGCGCCTCGAGATGAAAAGAATAGAATTGGCGCTCCGTCAGTGTTCGCAAGCGCCTAGCGTAGCTTCCGCGACGGTTCAGGCTAGTGGACATAGAATTCGGGACCAACTGCCACCGTTCGTAGTAGGCGAGGACATGGCGAAGTATCTCGTAAAGTTCGAACACGTCTGCGATAGAAATGGCATCGAGCGGTCTCTTTGGGCACAGAACCTGTTAGCTCTACTTCCCGGAGAAGTATCCGACGTGATAACGTGCTTGTCGAGGGAGGCGTTTGAGAGCTATGACGAGGTTAAGGAGGCTCTGTTGAGAAGATATAAATTGTCACCCGAGGCTTTCCGGCAAAGGTTCCGGTATGCAAAACGGGGGAATGAGTCACACGTTGACTTCGCGTTTCGTCTTAAAGCCGATTTAATTGAATGGCTCAAGGCGAAGATGTCTATGACGATCGCGATAAAGTGGTAGAGTGCATAGCATTGGAGCAATTCTACCGCTGTATCGAGGATGATGTCAAGCTTTGGCTGCAGGATAAGCTTGGAGAAGTACAGCTAAGCAAGGCAGCAGAGTTAGCTGAAGAGTACTACACTCGTAGAAACTTGCACAGTAGGGCCGTGCGTGTTGAAAAAGCTGAGAGAAAAGAGGGCTTTTCAAAAAAACCTGATGACCGGAAACCTGCTCCGTACCGTAATTTCAGAAAAGACCCGTCTTTTACGAAGGAGACTGTTAGAGAAGGGCAGACGGAAGCGCACAAGTCGAGTGAGCTTCCCAAACAGCGCACTGATACTACACGGGCGTTTGAGTCACGGAAGCCGCTAATCTGTTACAATTCAAAAAAGAAGGGCACATCGAGGTAAATTGTAAAGAAGAGGTTGCTTTCGCAACGATCCGTGAATCAGAAAAGAACATGCGGTTGTTAGAACCGTATAATCAGGAGATTAGTGTCAATGGGAAAACGTGTCGAGCACTTCGAGACTCAGCGGCAACTATGGACGTTGTCCATCCTTCATTAGTGTCTCCGAACGACTTGACAGGAGAATGCGCATGGATCAGGCAGGTCGCCGAGGAGCAGAGCACTTGCTTACCGATCGCTACGGTGATCATTGAAGGCTCTTTCGGTAAGCTTCACACCGAAGCGGCTGTGTCTGCGGCTCTCCCAGATTGTTTTCCTTATCTTTTTTCGAACAACTCGGAGCAGCTTCTCAAAGAGCAGGGTAAATCGTTCTTTCCCAGCGTTGCGTACATGGCCCTCACGTGATCGCAAGCTCGGAAGCTTTCACAGGAACTTGATCTCGTTCCATGTAGTACGCCACCACCGGCAAAAGCGGCCGAGCTGCGTGACCTTGGCAGCGAGTCAAGCGAGCCTCGGACAGAAAACTCTCGGGGTGGGTTACTCGAGCCGCCTGCAGCTGAAGCGGGAAGCGTCGTCTCCGTCGACGGAGAAACCGAAGTGGCGCCGTTGGGCGAGGCGGGTAATACGCTCAAGCCTGTAGCTGAAAGTTGGTGTGAGCTGTCGAGGGTTGATCGAGCGACGCTCATTAGAGAGCAGCGTGAAGACATCTCCATAAAAGCGCTAATGGAAAGCGTAAAATTGGGAGTAAAAAAATTGGCCGCGTATCTGCGTGCTTCGCTGCAAATGTCGTCTAAAGACGATAGAAGAGGCGCTGCGTGAGATATGGACGCCATCTGGCAATACGTCGGGAAACACGAGTGCTGTGTTGCGGGCTGGTACTCCCGGCGCAGCGGCAGGCGAAGACCGGCGGTGACCAACGCGACCGGTGGGGACGCCGGCCAGCCCGAACACGCTGTTTGGCGCGATGCGCCGAAGGAGAAGAAACGTCCGCACTCAACGAGTACTCTCCACACACTCTTTTATTTACACGTCGCCTGGGTAAAACAGCAATACGAGAGCGGCGCCCCCTGTCATTCGTACAATGCAATACTGAACAGAAACCGAAACACAACATGAGCTTGTGCAGAGGGCACGGAGGAAGACAAGTTTCAGCGCAGTCGCATTTTCAGCGCAGCTTAAGAAACTAGGGTTGTAACATTGTAGGGCGAGTAGGGCCAGAAGGACCGTCACGACGAAAACCTGCCTCCTCAGTCGTATTCGCCTGGAACGTTGGTGTGGCTTCGCGTTCCCTCCTCCACTCCTGGCCTTTCCACAAAGCTACTGCCTAAGTACGAAGGCCCCTACCGCGTCCTACGTCAAGCATCCCCAGTTAACTATATGATTGAGCCTGTTCAATCATCTACGGGCCGCCGTCGTCGCGGCCGCGAGACTGTTCACGTCGATCGACTGAAGCCGCATTATGACCCACCAGCTGTACCTGTTCCTTAGGTCGCCAGGATGGCTCCTTTTGCGCGGGGGGGGGTGATTTGTAACATGGTACGGCGCAGACAAGAACGCCTGCGAAAGAAGAAGACGAAGACGGTGGCTGTTGGTGCTCGCGCTTGCTCGGCTTGGAGCGCTGATCGCTTCAGCTGTGACAATCTTTTAATAAACGCGTTACTGTCTCAACGTTAGACGCATACCATCAAGGTCTTTAAAATTGCGTATCTATGTATTTTCTGTTAAAGGAACACACCGCCTAATGCTTACCTAGTGATGTTGCGCCTCAGATATGCGTAATGTTTGCTTTTTGATCAACAATGTACACAAGTATGAACCTAGTCAGCCGTTCACGATGGCTGGCCCTTGGGCAAGTGGTTCAACTTTGGCCGAGTGGTTGAATCGAGGGACGTGCCGACAAACAGAAAGACAGACAGAAAGACAGACCAAAATTTCTGCGTTTAAGTTCCCCAAGAAAGACTATCTTGTTTATAAAAAGAGAATGTTTCTTTGTATGAGAAATCTGGGCTATTGTATCGTAGCTACACAGATGTACAAGGTCGCAGGTATGAGCAACTCTTGATACCGCAAAAGTATCGTCGCCAGCTGTTGGAACTTGCGCACGAAAACGCGTGGGCAGGGCATCTCGGTTTGAAGAAGACCAAGGCTAGGATTTCCCTTGAGTTTTACTGGCCGAAATGCTGGAAAGATACCGAAGAATTTGTGCGCTCTTGCGACACTTGTCAGAGGGTGGGGAAATCCACAGACAAGTGGAAGGCTCCCATGAAGCTTGTGCCAATTATAACAGAACCTTTTCGGCGCCTGGTTATCGACATTGTTGGGCCATTGCCGGAGTCAAGGCAAGGTTGTCGACACATCCTGACTGCCCTCTGTGTAGCAACGAATTTTCCAGAAGCGGTACCTCTTAGGGAGCTCAATTCTCCATACGTCGTGGACGCTCTGCTCTCGATATTCGCGCGTGTCGGATTTCCTTCTGAAATTCAATGCGACAATGGCAGTGTCTTCACCAGTTGCCTGGTGAAGACGCTGCCAGGCAACTGGTGAAGTGTGGATAAATGTGGAATCAAGGTTGTGCACAGTTCGGTCCATCACCCACAATCTAATCCGGTAGAGCGTATGCATTCAGTTCTGAAACGTATACTGAGAGCTCTTTGTTATGAGCACAAATGCGACTGGGAAGCATGTATTCCTCCCGCTATGTTTGCTTTGAGGTCTGCTCCTCATGAGAGCATTGGCTTTAGTCCCGCAGAGCTTGTATATGGCCGGAGCTTAAGAACACCTTTGCGAATGCTGCGCGAATCCTGGGAGGGATATGATGAGGACCCGAATGTAGTTGCTTATGTTCTCGACCTCCTTCAGAGGCTCGGAAAAACAAAAGATCTTGTGGAGGCATGAAGGCACATGAAGGCATGAAGCCACATGAAGGCAGCGCAAAAATTGTCGAAAGAATACTACGACAAATCAGCAAAAAAACGTACCTTCGAAGTGGGAAGTCAGGTAATGTTGCTGCGGCCTTCCAAGAAGAACAAGCTTGAGGTTCATTGGGAGGGGCCCGCTAAAGTAATATCGAAGCTTTCCGATACCAACTACGAAGTGAAATTAGGAAAGCGGTCTAACAAAATTTATCACAGCAACTTGATGAAACCGTACGTTCAACGTCAGGCGGTCGATCTGCTTTTGAATGCTTCAGAGGAGGAAGGAGCAGAAATTCTGACTTCTAGCGATGTAAGCGAAAGGGGTTCAGAGGTGATGTTGGAACAGTTGAACCTGGAGCCAAGGTTAAGTCAAGTCCAGAAGGAGGACTTGAGGAGGGTTGTTTGTGAGTTTAAAGACGTGTTTTCCAGCCGTCCCGGAAAAACGACGGTTATTGAGCACGACATCGAGCTAACATGTGAGGAACCAATCCGTAGTAAGCCATATCGATGTTCCCCTGTGCAGAAGCAGATCATGAAAGAGGAAATCGATAGAATGCTTGAGTTGGGAGTCATAGTACCGGGTGAGAGTGACTATACATCTCCTCTAATAGTAGTTCAAGTGCCGGGAAAGGATCCTAGGCCATGCATCGATTATCGGCGCCTTAACGCCATAACTCGAGATCAGACCTATCCGATACCAAATCTAGAGGAAAGGGTGGAAACAGTGTCAAAGTCAAACTACATTTCCACGCTAGACCTCGTGCGAGTTAATTGGCAGGTTCCCCTTACCGAGCGTGCTAGCCGATACGCCGCGTTCGTTTCTCCATTCGGAACGTATCGTCCCCTTATGCTGAGCTTTGGACTGAAAAATGCGCCTTATTGCTTTTCGGGTCTAATGGACCGCGTTCTTAATGGCCTGTCCGAGTTCGCACTGCCATATCTCGACGATGTTGCCGTCTTCTCGAACAGCTGGGACGAACATGTCGAACATTTACGAGTCGTGCTGAACAAGTTGAAAGAAGCGGGTCTCACAGCGAAACCTGCTAAATGTCACCTAGGATGCGGCGAGGTGTCTTACCTGGGACACGCTGTGGGGCGTGGCCGGCGTAGACCTTCAGAGATCAAGGTAGCCGCCGTCGTGAACTATCCACGAACAACCACCAAGTCTGAGATAAGGGCTTTCTTAGGGCTAGCGGGATACTATCAGCATTATGTGCAAAACTACTCCACCATTGCCAGCCCTCTAACTGACGCACTTCGAAAGTCGGAGCCAGTTAAAGTGACATGGGACTCGGAGAAAGAGAATGCGTTTTGCAAGCTGAAACAAGCCTTAAGCGAAAAACCCGTTCTCATGGCGCCTGACTTTTCCAAGGGCTTTATCATTCAGTGCGACGCGAGTGATCGCGGAATGGGAGCTATATTGTGCCAGGAAGATGACACTGGTCACGAAAGACCAGTTTTGTATTTAAGCCGAAAACTGAGCTGCAGGGAAGAGGCATATAGTACCTCTGAAAAGGAATGTGCCTGCCTCGTGTGGGTCGTTCAAAAGCTGGCCTGTTACGTCTCCGGTTCCAAGTTTGTGGTCGAAACGGACCACTGTCCTCTAACCTGGTTGAATAACATGTCGTCCAAAAGCGGCCGATTATTAAGGTGGAGCATGATACTCCAACAGCACAACTTGAACGTTCGTTACAAGAAAGGAAAGCTAAACGCGAACGCAGACGCACAGAGTCGCGCGTTCTAATCAGTGCCGTCTTCGGCTATCCTTTCGGTTTTTCGCTGGCAAATTGGGACAAAATTTTGTCCTCATTGCGGCCTCAGCTGAGCGCTTCCGTCCTGAGTGATCTCAAGGGGCCAACATTATTTTGAATTCTGCTTCATTGCGTTTGTTGCACGTGTAATATTTTGAGTTCTGCTTTTAAGAGTTTTGGTGTCCCACATGTGCCTCTTGATAAAGAGGGAACGAAATTTCGACAGTAACGTAGTTAGGAATGTATTATTTTATTTAGGTCTGGTGTTCTGTCTGGTGACCGAGGGCACTTGCTTGTGTCGTGTGTTGTTTGTTGTCGGACCGTTCTTGAGAAGTTGCAGAACGATCAACATGTGCTGATACGAAAGATCGTCAGAAGAGACGAGCAAAGCAAGTCGACACATCTTGGCGACAAGCCACTGGAGCCGGGATCCGGCCTGGCGACTGGGATCTGTTCACGGAACGAAGCGTGGAGCCGAATGTCCCCATGGCCCTGGAGGTGAACCTGGATGGACCTGGCGAACGAGCGCGCCCGGCATCCGAGCCACGTGCAAGCAGCTCGTCTTTCCGGCGCATTGTCTGGCGGCGGGGGTGCTGTTATGCCAGGGCTCCCAACCCAAACTTCCTTGCTTCGACAAGGCGTTCAAGCTGGTAAAACGTCTGACGCAACCAGCGTCAACACCCGCTGATGCAACGAGGCGGGAGTCTTACGCAATCCCCGGTAACTCCGGCGATGCGTCTGACGCAACCAGCGTCACCAGCTGATGCAACGAGGCGGGAGCCTTACGCAATCCCCGACAACTCCGGCGCTGCGTCTGACGCAACCGAAGGAAATCTCTCCCGCAGCGTGCGGCAAACCCTCTCATCCGCGGATCCGGTTCGAGCCAGCGACCAACGGCGGTTCCTGATTGGAGGCTTCGCGCTCCTGGCTGATGCAAGCGAACGCCCAGGGCTATAAGAGAACCAAGCTGCGCGGAGAGAGAGAGACAGCGAGACAGCGAACGAAGAAGTCCCGGGTCGTCGTCGCACCGCTGTGCGAGCCCAATAAGCTGTCGGCCCCAGTGCCGAATATGTAAAGCCTCTGTATATATTGTAGCGAAGCGTTCGAACTTGGTAATGGGTCGTCCTCTCGAACACCTTCTAGTGGGTCGCCCTCTTCGGCTCGAAGAGAACGCAGCTCGCGCTGAGAGTCGGCCCCGCCTTGACTGTCGCTGTATCGTCGAATATCGTCGCCGCTAATAAACCTCTTTATAATTTGGTGGAGAGGGCTGAGCCTTCACAACAACCTCGGCCCTCATTCGATGCCCCTGGCTCTTCGATCCCGTACCCTGCCGCCTACCATGCCTCAAGACGCCTCCCAGCAAACGCTCCCGACCGCACCGACCTCATGTCCTGGTGTCCCTCGTATTCGCGACCCTCCCGTCTTCACTGGCGCCGATGGTACCGACGTGGAGGACTGGCTCGCGATTTACGAGCGCGTGAGTGTCCCCAATAAATGGGACGAGGCAGGAAAATTGACTAACCTGGTTTTCTACGTCGCGGGTGTGGCGGGCCTGTGGTACAACAACCACGCATCCGATTTTACGACGTGGTCCGACTTCAAGACCGCCATTATCAACATGTTTGGCCGCCCTGCCGTTCGTAAGCTGCAGGCCGAACAGCGCTTACGTGAACGCGCCCAGCAGGCCGGCGAATCCTTCACCAGTTACATTGAAGACGTCCTCGATTTCTATAAGAAAGCCGACGCCACCATGTCCGATTCTGACAAGATCAGGCACATCATGAAAGGCATCCACGACGACGCCTTCACCATGCTGCTCGCCAAGAACCCCAGCACAGTGGCAGAGGTCATAACGCTCTGCCAAAGCTATGAGGAGCTGCGCCGGCAGCGATCGATGACCCGTCGCTCTCCATCACGCGACGCCGAGCTCGCTGGCTTGTCGACCGTAACCGACCACTCCGCGTTGCTCGCAGAGATGAAGACATTCGTGCGCGAGGAAATCGCGCGCCAGTTCTCTCTGCTGGACTTTGCTCGCCCTCGGTACGCTCAACAGCCGTCGCCCACCCTTCTGCCTCCCCTCCGTCGAGCAATCGAGCAGGAAATCGCGGAGGTCATGCCCGAGTACCACCAGCACCATCCGGCTCCTGCACATTTGAGCTACGCCCAAGTTGTCGCAAGAACGCCCCCACCAATCGCTACGGCTGCCCCACACATTTACGCCGAAGCCTCCGCTCGACCTCACTCTTTCGAAGCGGATGTACCGGTAACCTACGCCGACGTCACGCACAAGCCACGACTGCAGCCCACCATGCAGTCCTACCAGTTGCCGCCCCGTCAATCCCGTCCTGCACCATGGGCGGGCCCTGCCCCAGAGAACCGATGGCGCACACCTCACAATCGCCCCATATGCTTCGCATGTGGTTACGCCGGCCACGTGGCGCGCTATTGCAATCGCGTGCAGCCGCCTAGAGACGTGTCGCCTGCCACCAGCCAGTCGAACCGCCCATATTACGAACCACCTACGCCTCCGTCGCCGACGTCTCGCCCAGCTGCATCTACCCGCCGTTCACAGTCACCACGACGCCGCTCGCTGTCACCGATGCGGCCACGTCCGGTCCCACGCGATCAGGAAAACTAGTCGTCGCAGTCCACGAGGCAAGGGCTGCGACGCTATCGAACTGCGAAAGCCCTCAGCGAAGCCCATCGAACGTGATAGACGTTTTTGTGGACGGTGTTCGCGCCTCTGCCCTTATCGATACAGGAGCCGCCGTATCCGTTATGGACGCTAAACTAAGCCGCCTGCTACGAAAACTGACGACGCCACTTTCCGGGCTCTCCCTCCGTACAGCCAGCGCCCAAAGTATTCACCCGACGGCGGTATGCACCGCGCGTGTCATCATTCAGGACGCTCTGTACGCCGTCGAATTCATTATAATTTCTTCATGCTCTCACGACGTCATCCTGGGATGGGATTTTCTCGCCCGCCACGACGCCGTCATTCATTGCGCACCAGCCGAAATAGAGCTCTCACCATTCTCAGATTTGACGCCGGCAGACAGTTCATCGGCTGCGACCAAGGCATTCGTCAAAGATGACGTCACAGTTCCTGCAAATTCGTCAACGGCTGTGTCAGTCTATTGCACCGGTCTCTGCGACGCCGTTGCACTCCTTTCTCCATGTGACCGTGTTTTCACTAGGAAAGGCTTGCTGGTGCCATTTGCGACCGTGGAAATCACCCAGGGCGACACGGATGTTTTTGTGACCAATCCGTCCCCGTTCATTGTTACGTTGGTGCGAGGGGAATGTCTCGGCAGAGTGGAACCCCTCGAAGATGCACAAGTTATGGACGCACCCGACGACACGCACTGTCCCCAGTTCCCGTATGCTCAGTGCTGTTTCCACGTCCGATTCGTCACCTGCTGATGTGTTTAGGTCCTCCATTGCTGACAACCTCACATCGGTCCAGCGTTCCCAACTTCTGTGCCTTCTGGAAGAATTTCGTTCTTCTTTCGATATCGGGCAAACTTCTCTGGCCGCACTTCCGTTGTTACGCATCGCATCGACACTGGCGCCCAACCACCACTGCGGCAACGTCCATAACGCGTGTCTCCCGCAGAACGTCG
>NC_051177.1:136110494-136148403 GCF_013339695.2 Rhipicephalus sanguineus
GCGACAATCGGGTCACGGACGCTGTATACACTGACCCACGTCCTACACGAAGGGGTTTCACGAACGCGTCTTTTATCTCTGACATTGTACTCTCATAGTGCCTTCATACGCGGGTAGTGTCGTCGTCTGGGGGCGGTTATTGAAGTAATGCATTACCTCCGCGGTTAGCTCCAGCAACATGCCATTGCACTGCCTCTGCGGCCGTCTTATTCAGCGCGTTTCCAGAAGAAGTGTAATTTTTTGCCAACGCCTTACACCACGTGGTAGCGGCTTTAGCCTAAGCCTCGCCCATCGCATCCATTCATATTAAAAAATAGATCTGCGAAGCTCGCCTGACTTCACACCGCGCTCGCCGCTCGAACCGTGGGAAATCACGGCAAAACTTATAGGCCAGCCTAGAGGGGAGACACGATGCACACGTCGTTACGTGTCGTGTTTCTACCTGGCTGTGGTGTGATCCTTCCTTTAAATCCTTAGCATTCCGCGGGATGGCGACCTTAGGCTAAACTAAGTAAAGAAGCTCAGCGTCCAATAACCAACGCTCTTCTGGCTGTCACACCGCTTTCTCTGATGACGTTCTCCCCGTGCGAATGAAACGGCCTGAGCAACACTAGCAATGGTGCGTTGCTGTAGCAAATCTTGTAGGCCAGTTGGCCAAGGGTAATGCGTCATGACACTTACGAGCACACAGTGCGAGCGTTTCAGTAGTCTCAGTGCGGCGGAGGCTTTCACTGCAATATTGAAAAAAAAAAAAAACTCCATGGTCAGTGAAATGCGGCGTCCACGGTGATTCGATTCGGTGACGACGCAGTTAGGCGATTCTCTTTTGGCTTCAGCGTGTGACGCCTCCTCGCCAGCGTTGGGCCGTTCCAAATGGACTAATTCTGTTGCGCCGCCGACTACAGCGTCGAGTGCACTGGCACCGACTACTAGGGAGCGCACACCTTCCTCTTGTATCCTGAAATGATGATGCTTTGAAAGAGTGCTTGTCGAGTTAGTGTTTATTATGTGAGCGCTGAAGCCATCTTTGCGCGGGATTCACCTTATGCTGTGTCCGGGTGTATTTTAACTGGTTCAGCTACCACAAAGGTTTAATCGTTTTCATGGGCATTGGTCGTCGGGATGGAGATGTGCCACGAGGCGTCAATGTAGGCGCGTCCACTGCCAGCGGTGCTATAGCTGCCAAACACCAGTATACATTGTGCAAGCTCTCATATATCAATGTATAATAAGCATTCAAATTCTTCTGCGCGGACACATTTCACTTTCGTGTTATACCATTTCCTATAACGGAGAAATCAACCATGTTTTTTTTGTGTCTTCATCATATGACAGAAGTGTGTTCCGAAAAGGGGGAGAGCAAATGTATGCCCACAAAGCACATGCCGTCAAAACAATTTTTCGCAACTATAAAGGCTTTTTTTGACGGCACTAGTCGACGAAGCGCAACGGCGACAGTCGAGACAGAGCGCGGACTTTGAGCGCGATGAGCGTGGAGTCAGAGAAGAGCTGAAGAGGACGACCCACTAGAAGGAGCTCGAGAGGACGATCCATTACATACTTTCAACGCTTCGCTATATATATGTATACGATTACCCCGTGTACGAAAAGGGAGCCGCCTGGCGACCTCACCGCTTGTCACTATGAGCGGGTCATGGTAGGGCTTCAGGCGCTTCACGTTGACAATGTCTTGCCCTCGACGGCGCATGCCGGAAGATGGTTCAATGGGTTCGATCAGGTAGTTGACCAGAGATGTGCGTTCGACGACGCGGTAGGGGCCTTCGTATTTGGGCAGTGGTTTGGAAGGGAGTCCAGTTGCAGTTGTAGGGACCGAGAGCCATACGAGCGCTCCAGGGAGGAACGTGGGCACAGAAGTGGTTGTGTCACCGCGAATGCTCTTCTGCCGCTCTTGCTCATGCGTAGTAAATGTCTTGGCAAGCTCCCGACACTCCTCAGCAAGTCTGGCTGTGGCAGAAATAGGCTCAAACTCAGACGGATCCGGCTTGTATGGAAGGATTGTGTCGAATGTGTGCGACGGGTGCCTGCCGTACAATAGGAAAAAGGGTGAAAAACCAGTAGTGCTCTGAGGGCCGGTATTATTGGCGTAGGTGACGAAGGGCAGACTGGCATCCCAATTTGTGTGATCGATGGCGACGTACATCGAGAGCATGTCGCCGAGCGTGCGGTTAAAGCGTTTGGTGAGGCCATTCGCCTGCGGGTGGTAAGCAGTAGTTTTCCGGTGAACAACGCTGCACTCTTTGAGAATGGCTTCCACGACTTCCGACAAGAAGACACGTCGTCGATCGCTGAGTAGCTCCTGGGGCGGACCATGGCGCAGCATGAACCGGTGGAGCAGGAAAGAGGCTACATCGCGCGCTGTAGCCGCTGGAAAGGCGGAAGTTTCGGCGTATCGCGTAAGGTTGTCAACAGCGGCGATGGCCCAGCGATTACCAGCCGACGTCAGAGGAAGTGGCCCATGCAAATCAATCCCAACGCGCCCAAACGGCCGGTCAGGGCCAGGTAGAGGTTGCAGAGCTGCCGGCGAGAGGTGCGTTGAAGTTTTGCGGCGCTGATAATCGATGCAGGAGCGAACAAACTTCTGCACGTAGCGGTACATCCCTCGCCAAAAGTACCGTTGCCGAATGCGGTGGTAGGTTTTCGATACCCCAGAGTGTGCACACTGCGGATATGTGTGAAACGACTCGCATATGTCAGAACGTAGACTGCGGGGTATTACGAGTAGCCACTGGGGGCCGTCGCCGTAATTGCGTCGGTGGAGGAGGTCGTCGCGAACGGCGAAATGGTGGGCTTGACGATACAACGCGCGAGTGGTTGGTGTTGTCGATGGATCAGCCAGTAAGTCTCTCAGTGAGGCAATCCAGTGATCCTTGCGCTGTTCAGTAGCGATGGTGTGAATATCGATGGAAGAAACGGCATTGTGAGACACTGAGCTGTGGGTGTTGTCGTCAGGCAAGGGAGGCGCGAGAGTGCGTCGGCGTCAGCATGCTGGAGTCCGTTGCAGTACAGCACGCGGATATCGTAGTCCTGTAGGCGAAGTACTGGGAGGTACTGGGATCGATACCCAGCACCTCCACCAAATTATAAAGGCGTTTATTGACGGCACTAGTCGACGAAGCACAACGGCGACAGTCAAGACTGAGCGCGGACTCTGAGCGCGAAGAGCGTGCTCCCAGAGAAGAGCTGAAGAGGACGACCCACTAGAAGGAGCTCGAGAAGACGGCCAATTACATGCTTTCAACGCTTCGCTACACAACTTTATTCCATCATACGGAGATGAGACACAAAAGTCGCCGGTGTGCACACTAGTTAAAGATTTAGGCGGCTGTACCTTCTTTCGTAGTAGAGAAAGTACAGTTTATAATAAAAATTGCTTAATAAATGCTAAGTAGCGTTGCACGAAGTCAAGATTTAAAAATGATCGCTGCCATACAGCAACATGTTTGAAGTACACCATTTAATTTCAATTACGGGTCACAAACTTTTATTGCACTCGGCGAAAGAAAAGACCCTGCTTCGCCGGGAATTCAGTTGGAAATTTTTGCTATGTACAATGTATATTTGGCGTAGAGCTACCTTATAAAATAAAGGCAGCCTAATTTTTCTGTCATCATGTAGGGTTGATATTGTTAAGCGCCGAACTGAAACGACAGGGACGGGACAGGGAGTAACCCACACTCAAGCGCACACACAAGAGCACACAAGAGTAACACGCATACTCCCTGTCCCGTCCCCGTCGTTTCAGTTACGCGCTTCACGATATGAATGTGTCGCACCAACAAAGCCAAAAGTCCACCCTTTCTGAAAAATTAAACCAGCTCCGCTTAGCGGACACTGTTGAAACAGCGATGCTGGCGGCCTCCCCTTCGTCAGGTTATCGCATTTCTACAAGGGAGAATGTTTGGGCTTGTTCGTTATTCATCGTTCTTCAGAAACCATAGCGCAATAAAGAACACGGGACAAAAGAGAGACAAGGACTGGTCCCGTGTTCTTTGTTGCACTATGGTTTCTGAAGAACGCATTTTTATGTTTTGCAAGTCTTTGAGCTATGTTGTATCGCTGCTCTTTATTAGCCACTCTTAAGCGAGATCGTGTCCCACGCCACTATTGAAACTGATTCTTGCTTGCTGGCTCGCCGTGTGCTTCGTCGTCGTCCGCTTCACTACATTGGCCCCCAAGGGAACAGCGGATCCACCCTGGCTACTTTAAGGCGTAGGACAAAATAGTGGGGTCAAAGCATGGCTTGATGCGAGACATGTGGGCGATTTCTCGGCCGCGACGGCGCAAGTCGTCAGATGGTGTCAAGTGCTCGACCTCGTATTTGACGGGAGAAGTCTGATCGAGAATGCGGTAGGGGCTGTGATATCGGGCCAGCAACTTAGAGGAAAGCCTAGGAGTGTTCGGTGGGACCGAAAGCCAGACGAGGGCGCCTGTCTTGAAAGCAGCAAGAGCCGGTCGTCGTCGCGCCTAAGCTTCTGGCGACCTTGGTCTTCTGTCTTAATTGAACGGGCCACCTGTGGGTCATCTTCTGCGTACCTGGGAACGTCGGAAATTGGACTGTACTCACGTGCGTCACGTGTGTAACGAAGCATGGTGTCAAGCATGCATGATGGCTTGCGTCCGTATAAGAGAAAGCACGGTGAGAATCCAGTGGTCGCTTGCGTAGCAGTGTTGTTGGCATATGTCACGAAAGGAAGGACGGTGGTCCAGTAGGTCCGCTCTGATGCGGTGTACATCGTCAACATACAGAGGGGCGTAACCGAAGGGGGGGTTGAACCCCCCTCCCCGAAATTGTTAAATTTGGATGTGTATAGTGTATACACGCACACATACAATCGCACGCACGAACATACATAGAGTATGGTTGAACCTCTCCCCCCCCCCCCCCCCCCGAAAAAATTGCTGGCTACGCCCCTATCGGCATATCGCCGAGAGTGTGTTTAAATTTTTCAGTCTGGCCATTGGTTTCCAAATGGTATGGCGTCGTCATGCGATGTACGATGTTACACTGAACGAGCAATGCTTCAATAGCTTCGGAAGGAAAACACGTACTCTGTCACTCAAAAGTTCGCACGAGGCGCCGTGGCTTAGGACGAAGTTGCATAGGATGAAAAAAACGCAGCTTCTCTGGCTGTTCCTGTGGCCAAAGCTGCAGTCTCTGCATAACACGTCAGGTGGTCTGCGCCGACGATGATTCATCTGTTCCCAGAAGTGTTCGAGGGAAGGGGGCTGTATCAATCATCACCAACGCGGTGAAATGGACGCACCGGGCACGAGAGAGCCTGAAGTGTACAGGCCGGTCATTGAGGCGGAGTGTTTAGTCGCTGGAAGGCGGTACAAGTGCGTTATACTTGCACACAAATAGATACATTCCGCGCCAATAGTGCCGCTAGCGCAGGTGGTTGCAGGTCTTGAGAACGCCGGCCTGAGTGCTTTGCGGGTCGGTGTGTAGAGCAGCGCACATTTCCGTGCGTATGTGGCGAGTTAACACAAGCAGCCACCTCCGGCCACCAGACGCGTAATTCCGCCGATAGAGGAGACCATCTCAAATAGCGAAATAGGGCGGTTGGCGACGAAGAGTTCTTGGAGCGGGACAAGCTGTTGGATCAGCCAGAAAATGGAGGATGTGCCAAAGCCACGCACCCTTGCGTTGCTCCGACGACATGTCTGTGACGTCAATTGGCGACAAGGAAGCTGACGGAGACACCGTGTCGGACGCTAGCGGCTAGCGGGAGAACGCAGGAGAATCTGTAGCTAGGCATGTTGGTACATACTTGATGAAACCAATACTGCATACCGCCAATACTGCACCAAGGCCGATGCCGATGGCGTCACTATGTATTTCCGTTCGCGCATCAGGGTCAAAGTAACGAAGAATTGGACGCGATGTTAGTAATTGCCATAGCGTTTCGAAAGATGTGACGCAGTCTCTTGACCAAGCAGACAGGCCGTTAGGGGTTGTTAGGTGCACTGTCTTGGTGCATTCTTGTCTTGGTGCACTGGACTTGAATATGAATTCTTAGTAAATAAGCAACACGACACCACTTGAGGAGAGATACGTATCCATACCTTTATTGAATGATCAGGCTGGAAGAGGTTCGTGCTGTCACAGCCTTTCTTTCTAATGAGACGTGTCAGCCATGTCAGCCAAGCAGTTTGATATTTCCTTGTTTGAACAGTGACTTCCAATTGCACGTACACCGAATGTCCATTACTGTAGTGCATTTCTGCACCTGTTTACTTGTCTGTCTCAAAATGAGCTTGCGGGAGCACTGATCGCAGTCTCCCAGGATTATGTCAACTGTTTCTTCGCCACCATTGTGGCCACCTTCTTTTCCAGGAACTAAGGAAGCTAAAGTGCATGTGTTCTGTACAGTATAGAAAGCTGCAGAAGGCAAGGCCTTTAATAACCACGTTCCGCGGTGTAGCAGTCACAAGTGGGTCAGTGAGTATCCTGCAAGTCAAGTTCGATTTGTCGCCTTGCATGTTCCGTGAACCAGTGTAAAATGCATTATCGCTTGGTAACAGAATAAGTGTAATAATAACGCTATCATCTTAGGTCACTGCAGTTACTACAGTGGTACTGCACTGTGATGGCTGATGATTCTAAGCCCCTGCGTTATCATTATGACGAATAAGGCTCTGTTTTATTTTATATTTCCTTTGTGCACAACATAAGACTCTAGAATACGTTACTAGGGGGATGTTTCTTTGTAAGACACAACCAGATGAATGAAGAAAGCCTAAAAGCCACTAATGTTTGTCTTTTAATTCTAGCGCAGTAGTTAAGAGGTAAATTGAAATGAATTGAAGTGGACTGATAATTAATCTTTCCGTTGGTGGGATTCGAACCCACCAGCGGAAAGCAATCAGCATTTTAGACTAGCTGCCTTTCACACCTTTTCGAACAAAACCTTGAAGTCGTTAAGAGGGAGTAGTTTCACCATGTTTATCAAAATAAATATATGCACGCATACATATTTATATACAGGGTGTTTGAGCAAAGAAGCAGCATGTATTACAAAAAAAAACATAGGCGGTACGAGTATCTAATTAGCGCAGTATTAGTCTGAGCCCACCAGAATATTTTTTCCAATCCGCCAAGCTCGGCACTTAACAAAGACTGCTGAAATAACTTTTCAAATAGTAACCCTAGAGCAAAATCTTTAACACAAGAATTGTAGCGCTTGTTCAGAAACATCGAATTTTTAATCTATGCTAACTCCCCTGCATAATTATTGCCGGCCTGTCTTTAGAACGCACGAATTTCAACAAATAACACGTGACTGCCGCATAACACGTGGTGCTTTTAGTGCCGTCAAATGTAAGTTGAACGGAACATTAAAGGCTGTTTCGCGCTCGGAGATCGATTGAACAGGCTATCGGTTACTCCAGTGGACGTTAAGCGGTAAAAGGCGCGTAGAAGTGGCAGCAGAGTCATTCAATTCTCTTGAATGACTCTGGTGGTAGCCAGGAGCAAATGCCACATGAGACCGTTATAGGCAGCGTTTGATGCAGCGTAGACATTTTGTCTTTTCTTTTCGCACCAATGAAAAAACGTATTGGAAGGGGCAAGGGTGACAGCGTGATGAAGAACCGAGATAAAAGATTCACTCACACACGGCGGCCGCTCTTTTGTAGTTTTTTTTTTAAGACAGTACGCTCTCACAGACATTTAGCGTACAGTGTCGTCCACTCTTGGTACGAACGCGACGCCGCGTATCTGCGCTCCGCGGGGCGCCAGCGCTAACGGTGCGGCCGCGCATCGAAGCTAACCGGCACAGGCGCACAAGAGCTTGGAGGTGGGGCTTCGGTTCGATTGAAAAGCGTGGGAGCGCGCCGTGCGTGTTTTGCCGTGAAGCAAACTTAAAGCGCCTGAGAAACCACGAAGCGTTGCACGAAAACGTGCTTCGCTCAGCGCGACGTGTTGTGTAGTTACGGGATTTGAGGATTGAGCGGTTCCTCTTTTTATTGCAGTAGCAATTATATGGACAGTCTCGGCTGGTTATTGTCCGTCCCCTTCGCCGCCGCCGTCATGCACGGTATATGTATAAATATGTATATATATATAAAAGCCCCAAAGAAAAATAATTCAGAAAACTGCTTCCGAAGCGCGGAATCGAACCAGGGACCTCTCGCTCCTTAGCGCGTGGCGGTAACCACTACGCCACGAAACGCAGATCCTCCAAGTAGCTAACGGCGAGCGTTATATGCACATCCTTTACCGCTGGTCGGACTCCGAGACGGCCGGCGCTTATAAGCGTTTCTTCACTATCAGTGAGATGGTACGATGTGCGGGCTGGGCGTTGGGCGCTGTGCGCGCTTTAAAGGTCGTCGCCTCGCTCCCGCGACCGCCGATGCTCTGCGCCCCACAGGGCGTAGCAGGGCCGTACCCAGGAATTTTTTTCGGGGGGGGGGGTTGCGTGTAGAACGGCTGCCATTTTTTAAGAGTTATACTGGCTTATTTTCGTGAATAAAACAAGTACATCGCTTACTTGTAATAATTCGATGGTACTTTTCAATTATTTGTACCCAAATAAAGAAATTGGTATGTCAACCTCATATTCTGGTTAAAGCAAGAAATAAGTTTGGACAATAGCACCACCAAAGCCGGGGACACCGCGACCAACGGCTCCTGATGAAGTAACACAATGTAACCGCGGTAGAAAAACGGTATGTATGTCTTACAAGCTGCCACTCTAGCGTCGCCAGCGCGAAGTCGGCGACGGGAATGGCAGCAGGTTAGGTCGTTCCGTACGTAAGCAGAGACAGTGAAGAGATCAGAGACCTGTGAGGGGAGGCGAACCAGAATGTGTAGGTGCCATGCCACTCACCTTGCATGGGCATTGCCCAGTGGTAAAGGCGTCACATTGCCCAGCGTTGACTGTAGAATAAAGGTCACTTGGAGTTGCACTGCGGCCACCATCATTTCCCGGCGGCGCATGGGTGTCCTGCTTGTGTTCGTTCTCAGGTGATTCATATAAACCGGTGCATTCTCCTGAGTCGCTACAGAAGTTCGGACGAGCTTGGCTTTCCACCAGTGCTGAGGAGGGCGAAGTTTTATCCTTCGAAGGAGGCGGTTCTTCTCCGTCCGCTTCACCGGTTCGAACTTTCTTGAAGTAAGACGCAAGACTCCTTTCCTTCGTTGTTGCAGAGTGTCTTTTCATTTTGCTGCCGCAATCCTGTGCACGCACACAGAAGTGGCCAGTGGCTCCAAAAAGACGTTTGCGACTGCTTCGACTGCCTGGCGTGAACGGCGGGCGATGTTTTCTTCCTCTCTCATCCACTTTACAGTGGCTAGAATGTAGAAGTGTGATGAACGCGCCGGCTCCCGCGTGGCGCATGTGTTTTCTGAATGCCGCTACAGCTGGTGTGCATGCAGGCCCATTATTGTACTCCAGCTGCAGCAAACTGGATTAACGCTACTTAAAGACCTTTTCACAGAAGACTCCATGGGCACTGCATACTCCCCTTAATATACGTGAACCCCCAAGAATGCACTGCCGAGACATTAGCACTCCCGTGGTACAGTCCAGAAAGGAGGTGTTGCTCCGTTCCTGTGAAAAAGTCACCTTTTCACAGACGGCTCCCTGGGCGCCTGCATAATTCTCTCTGGGCTGCGCTAATTAAATAGCCGTGACCCCCCAAAAATGCACTTTGTAGGCTGTGACGTCAGCCTCTGTACTCCCGCGCGCAGCCCAGCTTGGCGGCGTTTTTCTCTCCTGTGAAAGTTGACCGCTGGTGCCGGATTGTGTGCCGGCTGTATCCTCGCTTTGTGCGCTTTGTAGGGAGGCGCATATACCTTCTTGTACAGAAGAGGTAGATTTCCTTGCGGTGGTTAAGGTTGTTCGAAGTTGCTCGGATATGCCAGTCTTTCAGTAGATGTCATCTTCGATGATTCGTTTCGGTGGCGAGGACTACAGTTTGAGAAAAGTTTACCCTGCAGCCTGCGTCCTCGGAATGCGCCGCTGAGTTTTTCCGCTTAGGGGTTTCGTTCCCTGGCAAATTTGCGCACGTCGTGTTGGTGTTGCCGTTGCTGTCGAACTGATTACCTTCACAGAAGGAGACGCGCTTTTCGTAGGAACCCAAAGCCGACACGTGCGGTCCGCACAGACGGATAACTTCTCCAGCGGCAATGCACAAAGAAAGCATCTGGAATCAGTAAAGGAGCTGCTACGGGGTGAAAGACGAAAAAAAAAAGACTCGAAGGAACGCGAGGGCGAAGTGCAAAGCTGTACAAATAGGGCAGGTGCGCGTGCGGGGGAGGGAGCCCTGATGTGTTCTGGTAAAAGGGTAGGTTTGAAGAAAGGAGGAAGAGGGAAGCAATGCCAGGAAAGTTGCAGTGTAACTTTGGCAGCTGGTGGTCGCTGTGAAGACGTGTAAATATTTTAGTATCACCCGAAAAGTTAAAGCATCAAAAAAATTTCGGGGCGGGGGTCAGAACCCCCTCAACCCCCCCCCCCCCCTAGTTACGGGCCTGGGGCGTAGTCGCCTTCGTGCGCTTATCTCAAGGAAAGAAGGGGGGCAGGCGGCGGGTTGTATGCCTTGTGCTTTCCCCTCGATGTCCGCGCTGAAGTCACAGAGCGTACGAAGGCCACTTCGCTCGCTGCAGCGGCCGCGTTTGCGAAAGGAGCGCGATGTTCAAACAGAAATAAGTAACAACTGCGACATTTAGTGCGCGCTCGTCCCGTGTGTACGTGTGCGTTCGTTTCGTGCGTCCTCCTTTATGTTTCAGCAGTGCGCTTCAAGTATCGAGCTGTGACGCATGATAGTTCGCGCTCGTCCTGTGTGCGTTCTTTTCGTGCGTCCTTTGGGCTCGAGCGACGCGCTGGCAATTTCGAGCTGGCTTTCCGTTCTTCGCGTTGCATTACAATTTGTTGCTATCGGATTGATTGATTCGCCGTTGCGGCGAAAGTGTGACTTTTTTCAATACCATTATATCATTTTAATGTATACATCGACGCAGGGATGGCCAGATGGACGCACTTACGGACGGATGGATGGACGGACGGACAGATGCGCGGTCAGTTGGACCGACATAGTACGGTCTATTTTTAAACGATATGCGCGCAATGAACGCTCTATGTACGGTATATGTTACACCTGTGCTTCGGTCCGACGGGGAGCTACGCCGACGACGGCGATAACGGACATCGTGAGAGCATAAGGAGCTTTGGTCCTAAAAGAGGGACCGCTCAATTCTCAAGTACCGCAACTACACAACACGTTGCGCTGAGCAACGCTTCGGGGTTCCTGCAACGCTCCGTGGTTTCTCAGGTGCTTTAAGTTTGCTTCACTGCAAAACACGCACGCCGCGCTCCCGCGCTTTTCAATCGAAACGAAGCCCCGCCTCCAAGCTCTTGTGCGCCCGTGCCGATTAGATTTGATGCGCGGCCGCACCGTTAGCGCTGGCGCACCGCGCAGCGCAGCCTCGCGGCGCCGCGTTCGTACCAAGAGTGCACGACATCGCAATCACCGAAAGCCTGCTCAATCGATCTTCGTGCACGGAGCCGCCTTTCATAAAATTTTGAACTCACGTTTGATTGCACCAAAAGCGCCGCGCGTGAGGCGGCTCTCATGTGGCATTTTTTAAAATTTCGCGCGCTTTAAAGAAAGGCTGGAAAAAAATTAAGCAGGAGACTTACCTTAGCATAGATCAACAAATTCGATGTTTCTGAACAAGCGCTACAACTTTTGTATTGGAGATTTTTCTCTAGAGTTACTATTTAAAAAAATAATTAAGCAATCTTTGTTAATTGCCGAGCTTGGCACACGGGAAAAATATTCTGACGTGTTCTATATGGCTCAAAACCATACTGCGCGAATTGGAGACGCGTAGCGCCTTTGTTTTTTACATACCTGGTACTTCTTAGCTTAAACACTCTGTCTAATATCCCAGGAGGTGAAATCAACTCCCTGCTAATCGCTTTCCTTTGGACAGCCCTAAATTTCTATATAGCCGCGACATCAGGCCGCCTGACGTTTCCTTGCGATACACTTCTCATTTCCTATTCAATGCGGCTTTCTCTGATGCTTCAAGTTGCGTAAATTTTCCACGCATATTCTCTTTTCTATAGAAAATAACAATGACAGTGACGTCTGTGCTTTCAATACAACACAGGCGGGTCAGTTGCCCGGTGAAGTATATGTCGCAATTTATGGTTTTTGGTTCGCTGGTGGTTATTAATATAGATGGTTTAACAAATAATTTGGTACATTGTGTCCGAATTGCGACGCTGCGCTCAACGACATTTGCGAGAATGAAGGGCTTCGCATTTTTTAGACCGATTGTTTTACTTTTGTCGAAGTCGAGAGGCAGCACCGATATACCGGGATAGTGTGTCACCGTGCTTTCCTAGCAAAAGTCCCACAAGCGACCGCAGCGGCTGGGATTGTTAATAAATCCTGACCATTGTACGGTATAAAACTTAAGCATCGTGCAAGAAATCTTTTGGATGTCCAGACAGACGGCACTATATATTGTCACGTGGTCGTGACGTCGACGAAGACAGCAGTCGGCGTTTGCAGGATGAAACTGTTTATTTGGCCGAACTTGTGGCCGAGAAACTGAGAACTAGAACTACAGCAATACACGCTGTACAATGATAGCGGCGAACAGGGCGTCGTCCGTCGATCAACTGACCAGCGCTGAAGCGCGTCGGCATTTAAACATGTGCCGTCGAATATTCCAGCGTTATCGCTGGCTGTCGTGCAAATTCTAGAATAAGCGCGAGTGTGCGCGTCTTGCGCGCAATCTTAACAAAACGATCTACAATGATCGCGAAGGCTCTGGAACAATGAGGCGCGGTTCGCGCTGAGCGTTGCTGACAGTCTTTGTGGCCGAAAACCGAATACAGCAAAAGTAATAAAGAAACGCACGTGGCAATGCCCCCCTCTGAAAAAGCATCGTCCCGATGCTTAAAACAGAACAGGCCGATGCATGCAACAATAAATAACAAGAATAAAGCAACAAAGTACAATAAACAATAAGCACAAGAAAGCACAATAATCAAGCAAAATGACAGTCCTCAGATTTGCTAACGCGCGTAATATGGTTTGAGGCGCACGACATGGACGACTTCAGGTCGTGCACGGCGCCGCTGAGAGTTCGTAATGCCGTCAGGGACAACCTCGTAGTCGAGTGCGCCGAGGCGTCGAAGTACCCTGTACGGTCCGAAGTATCGTCGAAGAAGCTTCTCACTGAGTCCCCGTCGGCGTATTGGCGTCCATACCCATACACGGTCACCGGGTTGGTATTCCATGTGGCGTCGTCGAAGGTTGTAGCGGCGGCTGTCAGTCATCTGCTGGTTCTTGATCCGTAGGCGGGCGAGCTGTCGTGCTTCTTCGGCGCGCTGTAAGTAAGCGGCGGCGTCGAGATTTTCTTCGTCGGTGACGTTGGGTAGCATGGCATCGAGCGTCGTTGCCGGGCTTCTTCCGTAGACCAACTTGTACGGCGTCATCTGCGTCGTTTCTTGGACGGCCGTGTTGTAAGCGAAGGTCACGTACGGAAGGACGGCGTCCCACGTCTTGTGCTCAACGTCGACGTACATGGCCAGCATGTCGGCGATGGTCTTATTTAGGCGCTCGGTGAGGCCATTGGTCTGAGGGTGGTAGGCAGTGGTCCGGCGGTGGCTTGTCTGGCTGTGCCTCAAGATCGCCTGAGTTAGTTCCGCAGTAAACGCCGTACCTCTGTCGGTGATCAGGACCTCTGGGGCGCCATGACGCAGAACGATGTCTTCAACGAAGAACTTCGCTACCTCGGCGGCACTGCCTCTAGGTAGGGCCCTTGTTTCGGCGTAACGGGTCAGGTAGTCGGTAGCTACGATGATCCACTTATTACCACTAGTCGACGTTGGGAACGGTCCCAGGAGGTCCATCCCGATCTGCTGGAACGGTCGCCGAGGTGGCTCGATCGGCTGAAGAAAGCCCGCTGGTCTTGTTGGCGGTGTCTTGCGTCGCTGACAGTCTCGGCATGTCCTTACGTAGCGAGTGACGTCGGCGGCAAGGCGCGGCCAGTAGTACTTTTCCTGTATTCTTGCCAGCGTTCGGGAAACACCGAGGTGTCCTGCTGTCGGGTCGTCGTGCAGGGCCTGGAGGACTTCTGGCCGCAATCCTGAAGGCACCACGAGAAGGTACTTGGCTCGATTCGGTGAGAAGTTCTTCTTTCGGAGAACGCCGTTACCTAAGAAAAACGACGCCAGTGCTCGCTTGAACACTTTCGGAACGACGGCGTTCTTGCCCTCGAGGTATTCCATAAGGC
Organism: Rhipicephalus sanguineus; assembly: GCF_013339695.2. Lineage (NCBI taxonomy): Eukaryota > Metazoa > Arthropoda > Arachnida > Ixodida > Ixodidae > Rhipicephalus > Rhipicephalus sanguineus. Next base: position 136,124,773 of record NC_051177.1, read on the forward strand.
CTCTGAGTTCCGGGTCGGATCGCTGTTGTTCAGCGAAGTCGTCGGCACTTATGGTTCCCAAGAAGTAGTCATCGTCCTGGTCGTCTTGCGGCGGCGGTTCCACGGGGCACGAGACAGGCAGTCGGCGTCAGAGTGTTTTCTTCCGGACTTGTAAACGACGGTAATGTCGAATTCTTGAAGTCTCAAGCTCCATCGTGCGAGACGACCTGAAGGGTCCTTCAAGTTAGCTAGCCAACACAGGGCGTGGTGGTCGCTCACAACTTTGAAGGGCCTGCCGTAAAGGTAGGGGCGAAACTTTGTTGTAGCCCAAATTATGGCAAGGCACTCCTTTTCTGTCGTAGAATAGTTTGCTTCCGCCTTTGATAGCGACCGGCTAGCATAGCTGATTACCCTTTCCACTCCGTCAGTCCTCTGCACAAGAACGGCGCCGAGTCCTACATTGCTTGCGTCGGTGTGCACTTCCGTTTGGGCGTATTCGTCAAAATGCGCGAGTAACGGAGGCGTCTGCAGGCGTCGTTTTAGTTCTTGAAATGCTTCCCGCTGCGGCGTTTCCCACTTGAACTCGACGTCGGTCCTGGTAAGGTTAGTAAGTGGCTCGGCGATGCGGGCAAAGTTTTTGACGAACCGCCTGTAATAGGCGCACAGGCCAAGAAATCGACGCACGGCCTTCTTGTCGGTAGGCGGCGGGAATGTAGCGATGGCGACTGTCTTCTGGGGGTCAGGGCGTACTCCGGACTTGCTTATCACGTGTCCCAAGAACAAAAGTTCCTCGTACGCAAAGCGACACTTTTCTGGCTTCAGGGTGAGTCCGGAGCTCTTTATTGCTTGAAGTACAGCTTCAAGCCGCCGTAGGTGTTCGTCGAAGTTTGAGGCAAACACAACGACGTCGTCCAAGTACACGAGGCAAGTCTGCCACTTCAAGCCAGCCAGCACTGTATCCATGACACGTTGGAAAGTTGCGGGTGCCGAGCAAAGACCAAAGGGCATGACCTTGAACTCGAACAGGCCGTCTGGTGTTATGAAGGCAGTCTTTTCTCGGTCTCTCTCGTCTACTTCGATTTGCCAGTAGCCGGTCTTGAGGTCCATCGACGAAAAGTACTTGGCGTTATGGAGTCGATCTAGGGCGTCGTCTATCCGTGGGAGAGGGTACACGTCCTTCTTCGTGACCTTGTTCAGGCGACGATAGTCGACGCAAAAACGTAGGGTTCCATCCTTCTTCCTCACCAACACCACAGGTGACGCCCACGGACTCTTGGACGGCTGGATGATGTCGTCGCGTAGCATTTCGTCGACCTGTTTCTTGATGGCCTCGCGTTCTCGCGTCGAAACTCGGTACGGGCTCTGACGGATTGGTCGGGCACTTTCTTCTGTTATGATGCGATGTTTCGCGACTGGGGTCTGTCGAATTCTTGACGACGACGAGAAGCAGTCCTTGAATTGTAGGAGCAGGGCTTTTAGCTGGTCTTGCCTGTGCTTCGGGAGGCTCGGGTTGACGTCGAAATCGGGTTGGTTTCGTCGATCCGTCGAAGCAGGTTCAGTAGCATCGAAGAGGGCGAAAGAACTGCTGGCATCCACGAATTCGTGGATGTAGGCGACCGTCGTACCAATGTTGAGGTGCCTATATTCGTGGCTGAAGTTTGTCAGCACTACCTTAGCTTTGCCATCACGCAGCTCGGCTATGCCTCTTGCGACGCAAATCTGACGGTTCAGAAGTAGGTGCTGATCGCCCTCGATGACACCTTCAAGGTCTGCGGGTTCTTGAGTTCCGACGGAAATGATGATGCTGGAGAGAGGCGGAATGGTGACGTGTTCTTCTATCACATTCAACACGGGGTTTCCTGGCGTCGTGTGTGGCGGCAGCGCTTTTTCTGAGGTTAGTGTTATTGACTCAGATCTCAGATCGATGACGGCGCCGTGGTGGCTTAGGAAGTCCATCCCAAGTATCACATCCCTGGAGCAATGCTGTAAGATTACAAAGCTCGCAGGATAAGTCCGGTTATTGATGGTGACTCTTGCGGTGCAGACTCCAGCCGGAGTTATTAGATGGCCCCCAGCGGTCCGGATTTCGGGCCCTTGCCAAGCGGTCCTAACTTTCTTCAATCTTTTGGCGAATGGTCCACTGACGACGGAATAGTCGGCTCCAGTGTCGACGAGAGCGGTGACGTTGTGGCCGTCGAATAGTACGTCGAGGTCGCTAATCCGTCGTCTTGCGTTGCGGTTAAATCGCGGCGTCGGGTCACGGCTAGGTCGGCTTGTCCCGCTGCTTGTACGTCGCGTCGACAGGTCTTCTTCAGGGACCGAGGTTTCGTCGTCAGGGCTTCGTCTGCTTCGCGTCGTGTTCGGCAGGTCTCGTCGCGTAGTCGTCAGTCGGCGGCCGCGGAGGATCTTCGGCATTTCGTCGCACAGCAACCGCACCTCCATCGGTTGCTGCCCTTAGTTTCCCGGATACGGGCTAGGCGACCGGCCCCGGTTTGGGCCAGTGTGCTGCCGACGGTGCGGTGACATGTAGCGGCCGGGCGACGGCGAGCGGGAAGGTCGTCGTTCTTGCCACTGTGTTCCGGTCAGGTAGTCGTCGATGTCGCGAGGCCGTTCGCCTGGCTGCGGGCGCGGCGCGTTGACGGCGAATCCGCGTAGCCCCATCTGTCGGTACTGGCAGCGGCGGTACGTGTGGCCGGCCTCCCCGCAGTGGTAGCAGAGCGGGCGGTTGTCAGGGGCGCGCCAAACGTCGGTCTTTCGGGGGGTGTAGCTTTGGCCTGCAGGCGGGCGGGATGGCGTCGGAGGTGCCGGCGGTGTCTGGCGACGGAACTGCGATGGCGCGGGGCGTTGGTGATAGCCCGGAGTGGCGACAGCATGGCGTGCAACGGCAGCATAGCTCATGGCTTCCGGCGCAGGTGGCGGCGGTGCAGCAACTCCCAGCGAATGCTGAATTTCCTCGCGAACGACGTCGGCTATGGAATGCACTTGGGATTGCGATGCAGGAAACATCTTTCGGAGCTCTTCGCGCACGACCGCCCTTATCGTCTCACGCAAGTCGTCGGAGCCCAGCGCATGTGCTTCCCCGTAGTTCGTCGTCGGCATACGGCGGTTGTATTGCCTCGTACGCATTTCTAGGGCCTTTTCAATCGTTGTGGCCTCCGAACTGAACTCCGCGACTGTCTTGGGCGGGTTGCGTACAAGTCCGGCAAAGAGCTCTTGCTTCACTCCCCGCATCAGGAAACGAAGCTTTTTTTCTTCTGACATAGCCGGGTCCGCGTGCCGGAACAGTCGGGTCATTTCTTCGGTGTACATCCCGATGCTTTCATTCGGGAGCTGTACACGGGTCTCCAACAGCGTTTCGGCTTTTTCCTTGCGGACGACGCTGCCGAAGGTGTCCAAAAATGCGGCGCGAAAAAGGTCCCAGTTCGTCAGCGTGGCTTCTCTGTTCTCGAACCATGTCCGAGCGGTGTCTTCTAGCGCGAAATACACGTGCCGTAGTTTGTCTTCACTTGTCCAATTGTTGAAAACGGCGACCCGGTCGTACCTTTCCAGCCAGCTCTCTGGATCTTCGAGCGACGACCCGTGGAAGGTTGGCGGCTCCCGGGGCTGATGCAGCCGGATCGATGTTGGAGCTACTGGGTCGGTCATCGTTACAGTCGAGGTCACGGCGTTAGGTTGCCTGGCGTTGCCGGGAAGAGGTCCGTACTCTGGCTTTAGTCCTAGCTGCCGGCGGCTAGTTCGACGATCCGGGTTTTCTTTGCCGTCGTCCTCCTCGCGGCTTGGGCTTGGGTCAGCGCTTCGCGGGGGCGTCCGGATCATGGAAGCAGCAGCACCTCCACCAGATGTCACGTGGTCGTGACGTCGACGAAGACAGCAGTCGGCGTTTGCAGGACGAAACTGTTTATTTGGCCGAACTTGTGGCCGAGAAACTGAGAACTAGAACTACAGCAATACACGCTGTACAATGATAGCGGCGAACAGGGCGTCGTCCGTCGATCAAACTGACCAGCGCTGAAGCGCGTCGGCATTTAAACATGTGTCGTCGAATATTCCAGCGTTATCGCTGGCTGTCGTGCAAATTCTAGAATAAGCGCGAGTGTGCGCGTCTTGCGCGCAATCTTAACAAAACGATCTATAATGATCGCGAAAGCTCTGGAACAATGAGGCGCGGTTCGCGCTGAGCGTTGCTGACAGTCTTTGTGGCCGAAAACCGAATACAGCAAAAGTAATAAAGAAACGCACGTGGCAATATATTTTTTGTAAAATAACTCAACTAGATCGAAACGTTTCAAGTACAGTCACGTGTTGCTTGCTGTTATGAATACAACCACCCTTCATATAAAAGTCTGGTGCCTCACAGAAACTTGTAACTTCACCGATTTTTAGATTCTTTTTTGAGTCCCCTACATTCAATAACTCTTTTCACCTGACTTGATGATGTAATTTCACAGTATAGGGTAGTCGGTATTTTCTGGCAGGGTCCCGCCCCCCGCTCCTTCCCGGCCTGAAAACCCAACTTGCAGCATTAATGGCATAATTGAGTCTAGACACGCAGAGTGCAGCGATAAACCTTGCGTATATAAACTCCACATTTCCATGAAAACATGTATTTATAATGTGAGCCTGCCACAACATACGGAAACTGCTGCTTCCACCTCGCGCCTCCCGGGAGTCACTGTGTGGGTCAGTACACCCAGCTGTTGTACAAACTTTCCAACTTACGCGACTTCGAATGCCGCCATCTATTTGCAATAAGCAAAAGTTTACGGCACGCGCCTCAGTGCTGAAGTCGCCGTTTACGAGACACTGTGCGCATCTGTTTGCCGCTAGGAAAGGTGGTCCCAATGGGCAAAGTTGTACACTCTAAGAAAAAAAAAAGGGTATGCGTGACTCTTTTCGGAGAGTTCTGACTTGCCACGTATAGGACTCTCTTTAAAGGCCAACTCCGGCGATTTTTCGAGGTCGATGGATCTCAATAAAATTCGCTGGGTACGTTTCTTTGCACGTTTCCGTCATTTATGCCAAATTACAGGATTGAGACATGCACAGATTGTTTGCAAATGAATTTTAAAGATTGTCTGCAAACGCCCTCCTGGCTTCCCACAATTATTGGCAACATTGCGTCTGTGACGTCAATCTTGGGAAGGCGGCGGAAGTGACGCAGCTGAGGGCACCGCTAACTTCGGCGCTTCGGCCGCTACAGCGAGCGTCTGCTGTGCACAAGGCGACAGAGAGCGTTGGTTTGACCGGCGCTTCGCTGGTCGTCCCGGCTGTCACAGTTTTCATACTCCGCGCCGGCGTGACTGGCATGCCTTGCCCGACTTCCGGTTCGTTCGTAACAACGTCTACGTCATACGTAGACAGCACACTCGGTTGGGTTTCGGTTTCGGTGTTGCGCTTTTTTGCTTATTTAAAATTATTCTCCAATTTGCCGAGTATTTCTGCTATCGGGCCCGTAACAGGAGCGTCTCATGAACATAAAAGCACCATTACTTTGACATGGCCAAAAATCGCCGGAGTTGGACCTTTAAATAGGTCACGGTGACTCTCTTGGGGTCAGGGTCGGCTCGCTCTAGGAGAGTCCCCTGACCTCTAGGAAGAGTGCAAAGACTCTCATCGGGAGGATCACGTTACCACTTATAGGGAGTCAGACGACTCTTGCCGGTAACGTTCTTAGGGGGGTCAAGGGACCCACACCGAAGCATCAAGCGACTCCACAAGTATCTTAACAAGTATCCTTGCTCTACTTTTGCGCGACCACTGTTGAAAAGAGTGGAGTATTCATTTTAAGCAACTCCAATAATACTTGCCGTCCTGCCCAGCGACTGTAAAAAAAGAGTAATTCAGTTTTAGCATTATTTTAATAAAACTCGTCAAAACAACACATATTTTCCAGCAAAGTTATATAGAAAGCGCGAAAAGATGGTCTGTGATTTCCAATTAGGAAGTTTGGGTATTCCTCATTTACACGCTTCTATGAGTATAGCTAACTAAAATGTGTGACTGTGATGTGCACAGTGTCATATGGTACTAAATGAACAGCAGAAATCGCCATCATGTTTCCATATTTATTATTTGTGTTTAAGAATAATCAAAAAGTGGTGACGGCTTGAGGCATCAGACTTGTGGCTTGCTAGGTTGGCGCTCCTGTCCAGCGTGAGCACATGAAAACGGTATCTGAAAGCAGAACGTGATATTATGATGAGAAATGAAAACTGCAGTAAAGGTTTGCAAAACCTACACAATAAGTGGTTCACACAGACATAATAAAGGCTAACAACAAAACAACAAAGCACATCCTCCGGCAGCCAGGGGCATGCCGTGTGCGGTTATTGACCGCATGTTTTACAACGTAACCCATCCTTAAATACTCACATAACAGATGCGAGTACTAGGGCCCGGAGTGGACACCAGCGCGTGCGTACGACGTCTATACGTCGAGATCAGACATGTCATATGCTAGAATTAGCGCACATAACTCCTACAATCACGTATACTCACTCGATTCTGTTATAGCGCCCAACGTCATCGCAGTGTATGCAAACCACGAAAACAGCAAAGAGAAACGAGGGAATAGAGTGCACGCCGGCGGGCCGCAGCGACGCGCGCCGTCGAAATTCCAGAGCTTTTTCACTTCACCGGCGAGGCGTGTCCAACTTGAATGACTACCGCGTACGTTCTGGAAGCCCACCGTACTATATCTGCACCTCAGATTACCGTCTTTAAGCCAACAAAAACCATTACATATAGTGCGTTCTGTACACAGGCTTTTTTTTTCTTACGTTCCCACGCGTGGAAGCACGCTGCACACTCAAGGTCGATGGTAATGTATTATGAAGTAGACTAAAGTGCATCTCAAAACGACATCTTGCACCTTCAGTAGTGCAGACACAACGTGCGATGAGCAAGAAATGACCCTCGATTATTGTTTCCATCGCTCACTTTATGGGAGCTTGTACAGCAACGCGCATAACGGTGGCAACTCGTTAACTGACAGCTTTAGTTGGGCATCCGCAACAGCCCCGCGGATACAGGCTACTGTTGGAAATGGCTGGCAGGTTCCGCAGAGCTGCTGCAGACGCCCAGCTAAAGCTGTATAATTAGTACCTACGAAACAGTACACTCACCGTTAACTGGCGCCCGTTCTCGGTGTCCGCAGCTCCATGAATATTTCGCCCTCCAAGCGTCACGGCGTTACTTCGTGCACGGCTTGAGCCGGCGTCAACACCACCGAAGACGCGCAACCTACGCAACCACGCAGCGCATTCCAATAGACCAGGAGACTGAGAGACTGCACTCTAAGAAAAAAAAAAGAGTATGCGCGACTCTTTCCGGAGAGTTCTGACTTGCCACGTATAGGACTCTCTTTAAATAGTCACGGTGACTCTCTTAGTGGGTCAGGGTCGGCTCGCTCTAGGAGAGTCCCCTGACCCTCTAGGAAGAGTGGAAAGACTCTCGTCGGGAGGATCACGTTACCACTTATAGGGAGTCAGACGACTCTTGCCGGTAACGCTCCTAGGGGGGTCAAGGGACCCACACCGAAGCATCAAGCTCCTCCACAAGTATTTTAAGCTACTCATTTGATCCTTGCTCTACTTTTGCGCGACTACTATTGAATATAGTGGAGTATTCATTTTAAGCAAGTCCAATAATACTTGCCGTTCTGCCCAGCGACTGTAAAAAAAGAATAGTTCAGTTTTAGCATTATTTTAATAAAACTCGTCAAAACAACACATATTTTCCAGCAAAGTTATATAGAAAGCGCGAAAAGATGGTCTGTGATTTCCAATTAAGAAGTTTGGGTATTCCTCATTTACATGCTTCTAGAGTATAGCCAACTAAAATGTGTGACTGTGACGTGCACAGTGTCATATGGTGCTAAATGAACAGCAGAAATCGACATCATGTTTCCATATTTATTCCTGTGATTAAGAATAAATCAAAAAGTGGTGACGGCTTGAGGCACCAGACTTGTGGCTGCTAGGTTGTCGCTCCTGTCCCAGCGTGAGCACCATGAAAAACGGTATCTGAAAAGCAGAACGTGATACTATGATGAGAAAATGAAATTGCAGTAAAGGTTTGCAAAGCCTACACAATAAGTGGTTCACACAGACATAATAAAGGCTAACAACAAAACAACAAAGCACATCCTCGGCAGCCAGGGGCATGCCGCGAGCGGTTATTGACCGCATGTTTTACAAACGTAACCCATCCTTAAATGCTCAGATAAACAGATGCGAGTACTAGGGCCCGAACGACACCCAGGGCGTGCGTACGCCGTCTACGTCGAGATCAGACATGTCATATTCTAGAATTAGCGCACATAACTCCGACAATCACGTACACTCACTCGATTCTGTTATAGCGCCCAACGTCATCGCAGTGTATGCAAACCACGAAAACAGCAAACAGAAACGAGGGAAAAGAATGCACGCCGGCGGCCGCAACAACGCGCGCCGTCGAAAGTCTAGAGCTTTTTCACTTTACCGGCGAGGCGTGTCCAACTTGAATGACTACCGCGTACGTTCTGGAAGCCACCGTACTATATCTGCACCTCAAACTACCGTCTTTAAGCCAACAAAAACCATTACATATAGTGCGTCTGAGCGTTCTGTACACAGGCTTTTTTTCTTCACGTTCCCACGCGTGGAAGCACGCTGCACACTCAAGGTCGATGGAAATGTTATTATGAAGTAGACAAAGTGATTCTCAAAACGACATCTTGCACCTTCAGTAGTGCAGACACGACGTGCGATCAGCAAGAAATGACCCTCGATTATTGTTTGCATCGCTCACTTTATGGGAGCTTGTACAGCAAAGCGCATAACGGTGGCAAATCGTTAACTGACAGCTTTAGTTGGGCATCCGCAACAGAACCGCGGATACAGGCTACTATTGGAAATGGCTGGCAGGTTCCGCAGAGCTGCTGCAGACGCCCAGCTAAAGCTGTATAATTAGTACCTACGAAAGCAGTACACTCACCGTTAACTGGCGCCCGTTGTCGTCCGCAGCTCCATGAATATTCCGCCCTCCAAGCGTCACTTCGTGCACGGAGCCGGCGTCAACACCACCGAAGACGCGCAACCAGCGCTCCGCGCAAACAACGCAACCACGTATCGCACTCCAATAGCCAATAGACCAGGAGACTGAGACGACTGAGAGAGGAGAGCGGCGCGCCACCCCGGCGCCAACCCCGTCTGCGTCGCCGAGCAAGGCGCCACAACGGCACCAAAGGGCGAGCGTGCGATATGTATGGCGTATACGGCGGCTCTTCCGTATACCGAAACGTCTCGAAACGCGCTTCAGGAGGGTCCAGTGAGTCCTTCCCAAATGCGAACTCTTTTTCTCTGCCTGTACCTTCCAAAAGGGGTCAGATGGACACCCGAAGAGAGTCACGGTTCCATGACCCTCTTTTGACTCTCTTTTTTCTTAGAGTGATGAGACGACTGAGAGAGGAAAGCGGCGCGCCACCCCGGCGCCAACCCCGTCTACGTTGGCGAGCGAGGCGCCACAACGGCGCCAAAGGGCGAGCGTGCGATATGTATAGGCCTGACTGGCTGCCCAGGCGGCGCTGCGAAAACGGTGCTAAAAAGCACCCCCTACGACAAGTTCTTTGGTTTCGAGTAGTCAGACAGGCGGCCGCATGCAGCACTAAGCTCAGATGCGTATTGGAGCCGCCGCTGTCGGTTGTGCTGCGCTTTGGATCTCGGCCAGTTTCTGGCGTGGCTGAGTTCTTCAGGCCAAGCAATCTGCGTAAACGCAAGAAGCTCGTCAACGTCAAGTACGTTTACGACGTGCAGGAGATTGAAGGAACCGTTTCGGCGCGCTGCAACTCGCAAGTGCAGCGAATCTCATACGACGTTGAACTCGAGTTAAGTTTTACGAGGCATGCTCGCGCGATTAACGACAGTGCATAAACGAAAAGATTGCTGTTAAGAAAGCCGACATGATTTGCATTACACGACGAAACGGAATCAAGAAATGTGCAGTGACGAAGGCTAGCCGTCGGCGGCCCGAATGAGCGCATTCGCATCGTGTGCCCTTTTCTGCCGCATTCAGTCGCAAACACACCTTTTCCCCCATGCACGGTCGTAATTTTCAACATTTGCTTCTAGGGAATTCGTCAAATTCTGTCAGCGTGCGGTGGCGGTCGAGAAGCGACGGCGCGCAAGCGGCCGGCTGTAAGCTGCCGGAAATATCGTAGGCACATACGCAGGGTGACTCATGGCATCGTTTTTCTCGTTTCGCACGAAATGCCGGCTGCATATCTTCGTGATCGCCGTCGGCAGCCACGGCGTGCCGTCTCGACTGCACACAGGGAATATATACATATATAAACGCGTGCAAGCGTGAACGAAAAGTAATCAGCACGTTACGTTGCAAACCACGTTTTGCTCGCGTACTCACTTCACGCGTCGGACGGCACGTATCCAGCGGTTCCGTCGCTCCACTTCGTACGGCTTTCAGGGGAACCAGTAAAATCGCACATTAGGATCCTTACCCCCATGTTCGAGGCAATTAACCACGCATTAATAACGGCGGCGACCGCGCTTCGGGACCGCGCGCTGCTCAGAGCCGTCGCCCAGACCACCTGCTTTCGGCACGGTTTGTTGAAGCAGGGATCGCTCGTCAAACATGTCAGACTCTGCAGGCATAGCGGACAAGTTCCTGCGTACGTTTTAAGCACTTTTTGAGCCTGAAAACTAGGCGCAAAATTAAGTAAAACGCTTAAAGCAACTGAGAACTGCGTAACTCGCCGGTCGGCGTCCATTTTTGACTACCCAATCAACTTCGGCGCACGCCACCAGGCTCCGCCACAGTACTCAAAACTCCAGCGCGTCAGCCCTATGGCGTATACGGCGGCTCTTCCGTATACCGAAGCCAATCGAAACGCGCTTCAGGAGGGTCCAGTGACTCCTTCCCAAATGCGAACTCTTTTTCTCTGCCTGTACCTTCCAAAAGGGGTCAGATGGACACCCGAAGAGAGTCACGGTTCCATGACCCTATTTTGACTCTTTTTTCTTAGAGTGTAGCACGAATGGTGGTCAGGCATGAACATTATTGTAAGCCAGATCAAGAGCTAGGACGGGAACTGCGATTTTAGTTGCTCATCCCGATTAACTCAATCGAATAATGTTCTCTGTTGAGTACCTAGTTATTGGCCTTGAGAGGTTTTTTAACTACAGAGCTGTCGCCTGTCTGCTCCAGCTACCACTGAAAATTACAACGGCTCCCGATGGACGTATTTCGAGCACCTGCCATTTCTCTTTCTCTTCTTTCTGGGCGAAAGGCCACCAAAATTATAACTTGGCGCACGCTCGGCGCAAATAACGCGATTTCTGCCGAAATGTAGCAGGTTGTAGCGGGTTCCACCTCTTGGCGCACTTTGGCGCAATTGGCGCAGCAATTACATCACTGCAGAGGGCGTCTCGTGCCACGTCATCTTTGCACGAGGCGGCAGACTTAATGTCTTAGATTATAATGAAAGGGGGTTTGTTGGTCAGCTGCCACCTCGTGCAAAGGTCGAATAAATTCGCGCATACCCGCATACCACGGGCCGCAGTATGCGGGTATGAAAGGGAAAATAGACAACCACCCGTTTGTAGCACGAAGCCACAAGGAAATCCATGCGGATTTCTGAGAAATAACGCCTCTTAGTCGCCGAAAAATTCGTCCTGGTCCGAGGATTGAACCCGGGACCAACGCCTTTCTGGGGCAGTCGCTCTACCAATAGACGTCAGACTCTGGAGTTTCCAAGATGTGTGGCGCCACCTGTCGGAGAAGTATTGAGTAGTGCATAGACCGACTCTCTAGCACAGTTTGCTATGGGACCAGGTGCAACTAGCGAGTGCGAAACAACAATTGAGCTTAATATCGCGTGTGTTTGCGCATTTAGCACTCAGAACGAGAGCTGTGAATTGCTCTCCGCTAGTCGGACGCGCCACCGAGCCGTCGTGAAGTGCTTGCTGGATCACTCGCCTGAACGACGGCGAAAACAGCAGCAGACGAGAGCCCTCCGCACGCTACGAAGAAGCTCCGCAAAAGACGCACTGTTGCGTTGTGAATGGCCACGGACGTAAAAGACTGAATAACAACGTTCAGTTTACCGATTTCCATAGTTATCGTACGAAGAAGAAAGGCGAGAGCGCTGGATACGGGCCGCTGCGAGCGTGTTGGGTAAGCGAAGTACACTCTTAAAAAAAAGGGTGTCTGTACTGACTACCTTTGGGTGGTAATCGCCTCGCTACACATATGATGACCTTTTGGGGTGTCAAACGACTCCCTTCGTTCTTCAGACCAACGACTCCCTTCTTCACAATTTGGGGTGTCAAACGACTCCCTTCGTTCTTCAGACCAACGACTCCCTTCTTCACAAGCAGAGAGTCTACGTTACTCCCAACGCAGGAGTCTACATGACAAACTTTTATTTCCCGCTAGTACCTCTAGGTAGTCAGGGTGACCCCTTTGCCATGGTAACGCTGACCCCCACTGGAGCGTTCCTTTGACTCCGTTGTCCTTAAGGACAGTGGTGTACATGACTCCCCTGGCAAGAGTCAGTGTGACCCCTTCGTGGTACTCAATGAGACACTCTGCAACAAATAATGCGTTTATTTTTCTTCTTGGTCGATATTGATGAAACTTGCTGAGTTTAGGTTTACTTATGTGGCGATTTCAAATATGCAATTATCTGGAAGAAAACGCAGTTTTTACACATAAAAATTTCATGTGTCTTAATGAGCAAGCCTTTCTAAACTTGGAGTTACAAAGTAAATCGACATATCGCTATAGTTAGGGGACAAAAACTGTATGCAATAGTTTTAAAGGAGTTTACTGCGCTGTTCTGGCAAAGGAGTTTACTGTGCTGTTCTGGCATAATGTTCATGAACCCACTAGCCCACATACGAACTCGCGTTTTAAACCCTTTGAGTTAAAAGTTACGTAATATTGAACTCTCGTGAGCGAATCACCAGCTAGACATACACTTACTGGTCAATGTTCAGCATACTATGACTATTGTTAAGTGGGTTTAGGACATGCATTCTGGTTATGTTGCATACAGTTCCCATTTCATATTATTGTGATATGCTTACTTTGTAACTCGTGCAGGCCTAACATGGCACATGAAATGTTTGATATACTTAACACGACATATAATAGTAGAAAAATATTTGCATTTTTCAAATCAGCGTACAAATACACATAAACTAAACAAGTTTTATAGAGATTGATCAAGAATTACAAAATAACTTCAAATCAGAGCGAACACCATTAGGGTTTTTATCTGACAATCGACGAAAGTTGGTGCCGCTACCTCTTGTTACTCAACAAGGCACTTCCACCGGGTTTACTCAAACAGGAACACTGTGGTGAATGCATGACAGCCGCAACAAGTTTTTGTAGCAACTTTACAGTGCTGCATTCGATTCCTCTGGGGGAAATAAAATACTACTCGAAGTTTATATAGATGAGTCTCAGAACAATTTCCGCTCGCGTAAAACAACAAAAAATGTTGATTCTAGAAGAAAGTAAGCCATGCAACACGGAAACAGAAGAGATGCGGACAGCTCAAACGCTAGCGTTTGGTTTGTCTGTGTCTTCTCTTTCACGTCTGCATGCCTTCATCCTATAAACAAACTGAAATTTCTGCGATTCGTAAAATTATTCTTTGAATCGGTTTTAAACACTTCATGCCATTTCATACATGTTCACATTGTAATGACAATGTACTGTTTTATCAGTAAGCACCTAAACTATAGGCACAACATCCTGCGAATAATGCGTAGTCCTTAGCCACGTCACCACAATTGTTAAGCATTTTATATATATATATATATATATATTATATATATATATATATATATATATATATATATATATATATATATATATACATATATATATATCTGTGTGTGTTTGACATTTTTGAGCGCGCAAAAGAACAGGGACGAAAAACGACGCGGACACAGCGCTGACTTCCAACATATGCTTTATTTTCTACAGTGGTACATATATATATATAGACAACAAAAAGCAACGCACGCAGGTGCATTGTACAGGAAGGCTTCATGTAAAACCACAAATAAGTATGCATGATAAGCAATCAAACAACCTGATACCGGATTTTTTTCTTCTTTAAGAGATCAAGCGGTCATTCCTGACTACCACTATCGTCTAGTCACCCTGTGGGCCTTGCTTAGAAAGTCTACTTCTTTTTGGATAGGTCAATTGAAGGTGCACTAATGCACATGTCTCCCAAACTTGCAATCTTCGCCGCTTCAATTATCTCGCGTGTTGTTTGTGCCTGGCTCCTTCCTGTCGCAGTGCACTGCGAATACATGTGATCGCACCGACACTTCCTGCAGTGGAAAGCCACATGTCCCACACTTCCAGTTCGCACGTTATTTGCGTGCTCACGCAGCCTGTCATTGGCACACCGTCCCGTCTGCCCTATGTATTTCTTGCCACAGGACAGCAGTAACTCATAAAAGATGTTGTTCTCACATTTAACAAAGCTTTCTTTGTGCTTTTTTTGGCACCTGGGTTTTTCAGAACCACTGTAGGAGGCCTTGCACAGATTATAAAGCTTGTTTGGTGCTGAAAGGACGACTCTTACGTTGGCGTTCTTTCCTATCTTTTTCAGCCTATGTGAGACATCGTGAAGGTACGGTATGACGGCACATTTCCGCTTGACAGGCTCCGTTTCTGGTGAAGTCTGCTCCTCACCCTCGCGAGCATGTTTGACAGTCTTGAGAAGACCCTCCGCCACAGATGTGACATACTGAGGAAACCCCGCCTTTTTCAGGCAGTCAGCATGCGCCTGGAAACTACACGAACACTTGTGAGGACATGAGCGGCGAAGCGCATTCATTAGGGTTAATTTTGCAATACCCCTTTTAACTAGCTTGGAGTGGCCCGAAGAAAACGGCAGAAGCGGCTTATTGGCCCTAGGCTCGTACGACCAGCAGACCTGGTCTCGCTCGAAGAACATTCGTAAGTCAAGAAAACGCAAGGCGTTGTTTTGCGGCATTTCATGCGTGACTGCGAGCGGTTGCAGGAAACGCGTGAACAGATCAAGTACGTTTGAAGAATCATTGCCAAATTCGCCTGGACTTGATTCTAGAAAGACAACGTAGTCGTCTACATATCTAAACACCTTCTTTACATTTGTGCCTGTTAGCTCTGTTTCTAGTTTCTAGTAACAGGCACAAATGTAAAGAAGGTGTTTAGATATGTAGACGACTACGTTGTCTTTCTAGAATCAAGTCCAGGCGAATTTGGCAATGATTCTTCAAACGTACTTGATCTGTTCACGCGTTTCCTGCAACCGCTCGCAGTCACGCATGAAATGCCGCAAAACAACGCCTTGCGTTTTCTTGACTTACGAATGTTCTTTGAGCGAGACCAGGTCTGCTGGTCGTACGAGCCTAGGGCCAATAAGCCGCTTCTGCCGTTTCTTCGGGCCACTCCAAGCTAGTTAAAAGGGGTATTGCAAAATTAACCCTAATGAATGCGCTTCGCCGCTCATGTCCTCACAAGTGTTCGTGTAGTTTCCAGGCGCAAGCTGACTGCCTGAAAAAGGCGGGGTTTCCTCTGTATGTCGTCACATCTGTGGCGGAGGGTCTTCTCAAGACTGTCAAACATGCTCGCGAGGGTGAGGAGCAGGCTTCACCAGAAACGGAGCCTGTCAAGCAGAAATGCGCCGTCATACCGTACCTTCACGATGTCTCACATAGGCTGAAAAAGATAGGAAACAACGCCAACGTAAGAGTCGTCCTTTCAGCACCAAACAAGCTTTATAATCTGTGCAAGGCCTCCTACAGTGGTTCTGAAAAACCCAGGTGCCAAAAAAGCACAAAGAAAGCTTTGTTAAATGTGAGAACAGCATCGTTCATGAGTTACTGCTGTCCTGTGGCAAGAAATACATAGGGCAGACGGGATGGTGTGCCAATGACAGGCTGCGTGAGCACGCAAATAACGTGCGAACTGGAGGTGTGGGACATTTGGCTTTCGACTGCAGGAAGTGTGGGGGCGATCCCATGTATTCGCAGTGCACTGCGACAGGAAGGATCCAGGCACAAACAACACGTGAGATAATTGAAGCGGCGAAGGTTGCAAGTTTGGGAGACATGTGCATAAGTGCACCTTCAATTGACCTATCCAAAAAGAACTAGACTTTGTAAACAAGGCCCACGGGGTGACTAGACGATAGTGGTAGTCAGGAATGACCGCTTGATCTCTTAAAGAAGAAAAAAATCCGGTATCAGGTTGTTTGATTGCTTATCATGCATACTTATTTGTGGTTTTACATGAAGCCTTCCTGTACAATGCGCCTGCGTGCGTTGCTTTTTGTTGTCTATATATATATATGTACCACTGCAGAAATAAAGCATATGTTGGAAGTCAGCGCTGTGTCTGCGTCGTTTTTCGTCCCTGTTCTTTTGCGCGCTCAAAAAGTCACACATGAATTACCAACTTGCCGATGCCTACGCTCTCTCAATATATATGTGTGTGTGTGTGTGTGTGTGTGTGTGTGTGTGTGTGTGTGTGTGTGTGTGTGTGTGTGTGTGTGTGTGTGTGTGTGTGTGTGTGTGTGTGTGTGTGTGTGTGTGGTGTGTGTGTGTGTGTGTGTGTCATTCCATGCCAAGTGTCCCAGACGTGGCGCTCGCACATCACAGATTTTGCTGATAAATTTGTGCCTTTTTCCAGTGCCACATGGAGTATTGTGGCAAAACACTTTTGGTCGAAAAAAATTTTGACAATCATGGCACCCCCTCGAAATTCGCTTCTATTTATTAAACTGTACCTAATAGAAAAATGTGTATAAAATCTATTTTTGTGTGTTGAGCTACGAAACCGCGCTTGCGCTATCACAGAGGTTCTGTTTAGTTGTCCCATTCATTATTTCCGATTTTTTTTTGTGTTTCACTACCAGCTACGTAGCTTCAAAAACTACAAAAATCTTCAATGTTCGTGAATTTTTCTTGAGCTATTTGCAACTCACCCTAACCAATATTAATCATAGCCTGATTTCCAGGAAAGTGTATTTTAGTACAGAAATGTTTAGCGGTAAAATGGACTTCAAATCTTTCCGAAAAAATTGTGATATTTGAGAAAATGTACGATTTGTCACATGTTTGACCGTATTTTTCATACTGATGCGGTCAAAGTAAAAATCCTCGTCATGTGGTGTTTGATAGAAGACTTCATCGTTAAGTAACGAAGAAAGTCTAATCAAATCATTTTTTTTGTTTTAAGGAAGAAAATAATTTTTGAATTTGGCCCTCCGATCGCGCAGTGCATTTCATTTTGCTGCCACTTCGCCGCAAAGCACGTGGTCGCCCTTACAGCTGACACTCGTCACAGGCAGCGGCCAGATGCGAGATGTATGTCAGCGGCTCGTGAGTGATCGAAAGTCTTGTCGCGCTGTCAGGGCGACGAGTAATGAATTTGCGTTACAATGAGCATTTGCTAGGCGGGCCCAATGGGAAATATGGACGCCCGAGAGGAGCATGTGGAGTCGTTGGCACAATGTCCTAGAGGGACGTCTGCACAACTAGCATACACATACTGAAAGAAATAATGCACACTGTACACACTTCTTTCTCAGGGTATACATGTTGTACAGACGGCCTCTAGCACAATGTGCCAACGACGCCATAGGCTGCTCTCGGGCGTCCATACTTCCCATTGGGCCCGCCAAGCAAGCTCACATTGTAACGCGAATTCATTACTCGTCGCCCTTACATCAACGTGACAAGACTTTCGACCACTCACGAGCCACTGACATACATCTCGCATCTGGCCGTTGCCTGTGACGAGTGTCAGCTGCAAGGGCTACCACGTGCTTTGCGGCGAAGTGGCAACAAAATGAAATGCACTGCGCGTTCGGAGGGCCAAATTCAAAAATTATTTTCTTCCTTAAAAGAAAAAAATGATTTGATAAGACTTTTTTCATTACTTAACGATGAAGTCTTTTATCAAACGCCGCATGACGAGGATTTTTACTTTGACCGCATCAGTATGAAAAATATGGTCAAACATGCAACAAATCGTACATGGGTACGCATTTGGGCTGGTTGGTTCATGATTACGGGTGAGAAACAGCGCTAAAAAGATGGGACAAGAAAGGACACGAGACCACGGCGCTGACTAACAACCAAATGTGCTTTATTCCTTCAGTCAGCATAAATATACTTCACCACTAACGTAATGAAAATACAGAAAACTCAGCCTGCGCAGAGGCAGTAAGGCGATCAACGAGACATGAATTCTATCTCCTTCGAAAGGAGGGAAATCGAGGGGAAGCTTACACACGTTAGTGGTGAAGTATATTTATGCTGACTGAAGGAATAAAGCACATTTGGTTGTTAGTCAGCGCCGTGGTCTCGTGTCCTTTCTTGTCCCGTCTTTTTAGCGCTGTTTCTCACCCGTAAATCGTACATTTTATCTAATTTCACAATTTTTTTTCGGAAAGATCTGAAGTCTATTTTACCCCTAAACATTTCTGTACTAAAATACACTTTCCTGGATATCAGGCTATTATTAATATTGGTTAGGGTGAGTTCCAGATAGCTGAAGAAAATTCACGAACTTTGAAGATTTTTGTAGTTTTTGAAGCTACGTAGCTGGTAGTGAAACACAAAAATTCGGAAATAATGAATGGGACAACTAAACAGAACCTCTGCGATAGCGCAAGCGCAGTGTTAGAAGCTCAACAGACAAAAGTAGATTTTATACACATTTTTCTATTAGGTACAGTTTAATAAATAGAAGCGAAATTCGAGGGGGTGCCAGACCGTCAAAAATTTTTCGAGCAAGAATGTTTTGCCACAATACTCCATGTGGCACAGGAAAAAGGCACAAATTTTATCAGCATTTATCAGCAAAAGCTGCGATGTGCGAGCGCCACGTCTGGGACACTTGGCATGGAATGACCCTTAAATATAAGAGGTACAGAAAGATCACGAAGGTTCTGATACTGTAGGAAGGCATTGACACACGACGTACGTTTAGCACTATGCTAATGCTAAAACGTACGTCGTGTGTCAAGTACCTTATATATATAAGGTATGATATATATAAATATATATATTAGCGGTGGTATGGAGAGTTCTGTACAGAACTGAAATAAAGAAACACCGTCCAGAAATACAGCGAGACATACTGTCAGAATGAGTGAGATATGAAAAGCAATAGTTTCGCTAACATCGTTCATTACTGTCAAATGCGGCAATATACTAGACCTGGCATAAACATTAGCATAGCCAGCAGTCCGTTTTTCATGAATAGGAATCAATGGCCAGCCATCAAGCACTTCTTTGCGACATGCATTACATATTTTATGTGGCATACAGCGCAAAACATGCAACATGTGTAGTTCTCATGTAGTACAGGATTCTCATGTAGTCATCTGAGATACAGGACCCAATAGGTGACACAGCTTGCGTGCATGAGCTTGGCAGTGTCGTGTTCCCAGACCATGTCAGGGTCAGGTGGCATTCTGGCGAAAAGGACAGCAGGTTGCACTGATTCGAGACCACTCACGGCCAGACCTTAAGCGTGGCTATTCCGAATTCTTGGACACGTCTTGACTACCTCGAGACACGAAGTTTCCAAGGAGGCTTCCTGGTCAAATGCAGCTGTAGAGCTTCAATGTGCAGTCTTGAAGCAACCTGAAATAGTCAAGTGCACAAAAATAACCACATGATGACAGACAGATCGATCACCTTTTAATCTGACAAGGGCAGCGCTCACACACCAGATTCCATGAAGTGTCATGGCAATGAACAAAACCAGGGATACTCATTAACTTTGCTGTACTTTGAGGGTCTGTTACTCCCTTAGCCAGCTGGCAACTGTTTCCGCTGCATGACCTCCGTACAATTAGAAGGATGTTTTTTTAGAGAACGCATATTTCTTATCAAAATTGTATAATAGTCATGCTCAAGATGTTTTTCGCGCACACACTCTATGTCAAGAAGGAAATAGTTTGCTGTAACTAAAATGGCAATGGAGAGGATATTAACAAAAATCATTAATTAACTTTTAATTCCTGACCTGGAGGTAGTTGTTTATATTAGAAAGTTGTATCGCGTGCCAATTTTAAGGCATACACATTTTTTTTAATCGCGAAAGTTACACGTAATTCGTGATATTCATCCTTGAATTTCAAGGACGAAATCGAAACTCATAGCGCCTGACGTGCAGGAAACGTCGCTTCTCTGTTACGTAAGCTCGGAGCTACACGTGAAAAGAAGGTGATGATAGTTTAATGAAGGTGGGGCCGAAGCAGAATGTGATCAGGAAAATCTGCAAGCATTCAGAAATACACAAGATAAACAGCTTATTATTTGGGTGCGGATGTGTGGTACTCATCTGTAAACATAGAAAGAAAGGTTGATATTACTGCCGTTTCGGAATGTGCGCATCTCGAAAGAAACAAATGAGCACCAAACGCCACATGCAAAGGTAAGGCGATCCGCTGACGCAAGTTAGATGACTTGCCAGTTATCACGAAAAGGTACGACCACGACGCGCCTTCATTCAAATTTCGTCACTCCCTTGTCGCGGGCAGCTCCGGTCCTGACGTAACAGAAAAACCGCGTTTTCTGTGTGCCGGACACGATCAGTTTTGATTTAGCCCTTAAAATTTCACAATAACTATCTCGAGTTACGTAAAACTTTCATGATTTCTGAAAAATGGGTTATACCATAAAGCGGCACGCACTACAAATTTCTAATATAAACAACTGCCCTCAAGTCAATAATAAAAATTAGTTAATGGGTTTTTGTTCATTAATCCCGTCAACGCATTTTTTGTTGCGGCAGAATATTTCCGCCTCGAACTAGAGTACTACTGGAGCGTGACTGTCATAGAGTTTTTTTTATAAAAGATATGTACTGTCTGAAAAAAAATCACCCTGTATAGCATGGCAGCAGTAATTTTAATAATAATAATAATTGTTGGGGTTTGACGTCCCAAAACCACGATAAGATTATGAGAGACGCCCGTAGTGGAGGGCTTCGGAAGTTTCGACCACCTGGAGTTCTTTAACGTGCACCTAAATCTAAGCACACGGGTCTAAACCATTTTCGCCTCCATCGAAAATGCGGCCGCGGCGGCCAGGATTCGATCCCGCAACCTGCGGGTCAGCAGTAGAGCACCATAACCACTAGACTAGCAGTATTTTAACGAAGACCTGTAGGTCGCGGGATCGAGTCCCGGCCTCGGCGGCTGCATTTTCGTTGGAGGCGAAAATGTTTGAGGCCCGTGTACTTAGATTTAGCTGCACGTTAAAGAACCCCAGGTAGTCGAAATTTCCAGAGCCCTCTACTACGGCGTCTCTCAATCATATCATGGTTTTGGGATGTTAAACGCCAAATGTTATTATTAGTTTAACGAAGAAAACGGCAAAATGTGTATACAGCTACACGAAATATGGCGAATGTACGACAAGACTAGGCTTGCCTTCACTGCCTTCTTTCGGTCGCATCATTGTGAGCGTGCCCTTCTAGTGCCTGGCTTCAGAACAGCTGCACGAAGGTGCAGCTATTCTAAAGGCCTAATGTGCCATTTTTTCTTCAGATCTATATCAACAGGCAAAGGTCTCGTTTTTCCGTTTGTCTGGAAGGACAACCCACCAGCCAGCGTTGACCAGTATAGAGGGTTGGGAGCAACTCGGGCAAACTGTTGCAGCACAAACATCACCTCAAACCTCAAACAATCGAGGTGATGAGAAGCGGTCAAACAAAAAAGAACAGTGCTGAAGTGACTTATATACATATTAAAAACAACAGCTGATTATGGCACGAAATGGGACAATTAAGGTGCATTGTAAAAAGAATGTCAAATGAGGTACCCTGCTGTAAAAAGTGCTAAATATTCATTGCAGACTATGGCGAAATAGAATTCAAATAGGATACAGCGAGTGTTTCGAGGTATAATGACGAAGCAATAATTGCTAGAGATTTATGAGCGAAAAGCACAATGCGATTAAGCGGTGCTACATAGTGGGAGTCACGGATTAATTTCAACTACCCTGGAGTTCTTCAAACGTTGCACAATCAGAGGGCAATGAGGGAGTTTCTGTATCTCGCCCCCTTCTAAATGCAGCTGCCGGGGTCAGGAATAGAACCCGCGTCCTTGGGCTTCGCAGGCGTAACGCTTCCAAGTCCATTTTAAGGGCTTTTTTGTCCACTGCCCACAACATCACTGTAGACTGTATCTTTGTGTTGAAAATATAACGAACTGAACCACGGCTGGTAAACAAGGCATCCAATTCCACGCAACACAGCGTTTGAGCAGTATGTTTACTGCCATTATTACTAGCCGGTGTTGTGTTTACTATTAGGTACTAGCACCACACCTACATTAGACAAAGCAAGTATCACAGGAGGATGAGGTTATGCTCTTATGCAGTTTGTGGAAAAAAAAAAAACTACAACTTTGAAGTGAACCTCACATTACCTTTGTTGCATGATATTTTTTAGCATCATAAGATCAAGTCACCACTGTTTCAATTAAATGAAACCGTGCTACAAAAGCTATTGCATCAAAGTTTTATAGCAGTTACGCACGCACGCACGGACGGACGCGCGCGCACGCACACGCACACACACACACAACAAACAAACAAGCAAACACGGCGAGAAGTTCGAATATGCAGCGAATAAATACGTATTAAACCGTGTTTCAACGTCTGGGTAGAAAGGAAAGAAAACACTAAATTCTAGAGTTTCACGAGCCAAAATCATGATCTGGATATCAGGCATGTTCGGGGCCGGTGCATTAGATTGATTTTGATCAGCTGATCTTACTTACCTTCAAATATATATCGGTGCAACGTTGCTCTACGTGTCCCACACTCGGCTTGCAACCGAGATTTCAACTCGCAATTTCATGTTTTTCTGGCATGTAGGAATAAGGAAACACGATATTGGCGCGCACCACTCCGTTTTACCCGCTACTGGATAGTCCAGTGCGGTTTTCGTCGTTGCCAAGCCATTGAAACACGATAGCAAAATCCGTGCAACTGGAACATCAGAAGACAAGTGGCAAAGCTACGTGTGAAGCGAATAAAAGAGTTGTAGGCAGAAGCCGGCAGAACTCACCTGAAATCTATAACGACCGTAGGAGCGTCGTCCACAGGCTTCGTCTGTCGGTGCCACTGGGATCCGTCATGCGCTGCCATCTTGCTCAGGCAAGTTCACGACGAAACGAAGCTTACTGCAGGGACTTCTCCGTCCGGAGGCTGCTTTTCCCAACACTGAGTGACACTGCTTCAGCCAGTCACGGCAAGCGTGAGCCGACGACACGATACTACGCCACGAATGCATAGCACGAAGAAAGTCACGCAAAACATCTTGCAATCACGCCTGACGACCAGATTATTCTGGCGGAACTAAAGAACGACCACAACGAGACGATCACGAACAATGCCGTCTCACGACGCCAGGCCAAAATGGCTGTCTCGTATTGATGGCTTCGGCTTTGGATTAAAGTAGCCTCCACGAAACGCCTAAATGGTTTCGGTTTGTTTTGGTGCTATAGACCACACATCCATGCATAGTTAAGCTCTATTGAATAATTAGGGTGAGGGGCGAAGCGTGCCCTGTGTGTGTCCTGTAAGGGCTGTACGGTGGGAGGGGGCGCAG
>NC_051177.1:136148503-136172138 GCF_013339695.2 Rhipicephalus sanguineus
ACGCAAAACCCTATATTTGGCAGTATTTAGTTCACTGTCAAATCGTGCACCAGTTAAAGATGGAGTTATGTCATTCTCAAGGGTAGTAACGTCTTTTTAGGGCTTAATTTCGCGGAAAACAACATAGTCCGCAAACAGTTTATGTGAGAAGGAAACACAAAGAGGTAAATCATTAACTTAAACTAGAAACAAAAAAGGGCCTAAGAAGGAACCGTGCGGTACTCCAGATCAACGGCGCGAGATGAATTACACCCATTGGCGGTTACAAACTGCGTGCGGTTAAGTAGGAAAAGTTCTTCCATCTAGTGATATTATCAAGGTCATTGTTTTGAGCTTTATGAGCAGTAATTTATGACTTACTTTATTGAGAGCCTCCGCAAAGTCGAGAAATACAATCAGTTAGTTACCGAACGATCTAACGTGACGTGAAGTTGTTGAATGAAGGATGCCAGCTGTGTTTCACAAAATAGATTTTGAGGAATCCATGTTGCGCATCTGAAAAGAAGGAAAATGTTTCTAAATATGAGAAATGTTAGCGTAAATATGTGCTCTAATATTTTGCAAGGAGTACTGGTTAATGATTTGGGGCGGTAGTCTAGTGGTGAATTTTTACTATATGACTTGTGTACCGGAACCACCTTCCCGACCTGCCAGTCACGCGCGGAGAGCGCCGTCATCGATGGATTGCTGAAAAACTTTGCAAGAAACAATGAAGAAATGGCAATGGTGCTTTTTAAAACCTAGGAGTAATTGAGCCGGCGCCCGGGCTTGATGATATCTTTAGTGAATGAATCAGCTTAGAAATACCAGTGGGCGAAATGATGATAGGATCCATGGTTGAGTAGTTGTAACCGGGTTGATAAGTATGTGTCGTGTCAGCATACCTGGTGAAGTTGCTGCGGTAACCGTCGTTTAATATTTCGGTGCAATCAGATTCGCCAATAAATGTGCCATTATTATCGATTAGATGAAACATGCTGTTACGGTTAGGATAATTGACGCGCCAAAACTTTCTTGGGTTGTCGGTTAACATGGATGGTAAAATATGTTGCTGGAAGTTAGCTTTCGCTTGTTTGAGGGCAGTTACATAGGCGATATTTGCTGCTTCATAGTTATTCACCGAGTGCTGGATGACGAATTTTTCGCAAGGCGATAGAGCCGCTATTTTTATTAGAAAATCTTTTTAGATGATTAGTGTACCATTGCGAGCCAGAACGACATGAAATATGACGCAGTGGAATATACTTCTCCGTTAGTTTATGAATATTGCTCAGAAAAAGGATCCAAGTGGACATTTCGATTCGGTTTACGAAGCCAATCATGAAAGAGTCAGAATAGCGAGTCATCTCGCTGTTAATCGCATCAAAATTAGCTCTGTTATAATTCCTAATGCGCTTTGTCAGTTTTATTCCCTCTTTAGTGGGAATAGAAAGACCAAATGAAATAGCCAAACGATACTCAATCCAGGTAAGATAAATCAGAAACAAGATCAGACTGAGTAGAAAGAATTAGGTATAGGATATTCCCACTCTCAGTAGTTATGCGAGTAGGCTGAAGGACAAGTTGTGAGGAGAAAAAGAAAACACAAGTCAAGAAATTCTTGACTCTGCGAAGAATATGGTGACAAGGCAGGCGGATCAAGAGCCTATGATATTTTAGTGGATTAAAGTCACCCAGTTATACTATGGTGACGAAGGATATTGTGTCAGAATGCAACTAAGTACATCGCGTAAATCTGAAACAAAGTAGGGGGCTTATTGGGCGGTCGACAACAACGCCTATTATTATTTACTGGTGCCCGAGTACAACGTATGCCGAGACAGTTTCTATTTCTGTCTCTACACTGATTTGGAATGATTTGAAAGTATTGGATATGGCGAGAAGAACATCTCCCCGTGACAGTCCATGCGATCACGGTGGTAGATAGAAAACCGACATGAGTCATGAAATATCTCATCACCGCGCATAGCATTGCTGAACCAGGTTTCTGTTAGAGCGATCATGTCAGAGCCAGCAGGATTTATAAGGGAATGTGATGAATCGCGCTTGTTATTTATGCTTCTAGCGTTTGAAAGCAAAACGAACGCACTGTGATGAAGTGAAAATACATCACGCCCCCTCGCAGAGCCTTAAGATGAAGCGGGATTTGTAGCTTGAGCAACGCTTGAAGATGTAGCAGCTGATGCATCAGGTAAGGGACCGCTATTAGCAGGCTTATTGAAAACTCATAACTAGCCCTCATAACTCATAACTCATAACTAGCCCCATAACTAGCCCTCATAAAGCTGCTACCAATGCACAAAGGCGAAACAAGAAAGGTGCGTTCGCGTTTTCTAGCTTCACTGTTATGTTTTTGCACATGAGATCTCCCCAAGTTTGGAGTGGGCTGTTTTCCTGGTACGGTTTCTGAAAATAGCACAGTGCGAAGAAAAAAAAAAACACGACTGCTGTTTATTTCTTTCCAGTGTCATATCAGAGCAACAGAGCAACACGAGCACTGTGTTAAATATATCGCGGTATGCGCAGCACCGCAATGGGTTTTCACACGAGTTTAGTGTTCCAGTATGCTTTTTGCTGAGGGTAGTGAATAGGCGCGATGATATGGGAGGAGTCAACAAAACTTTATTGCTGCATCCGAACGGACCACTTGGTGTGCCGTACGACAATTATGAAAATATATCGTGCAAAATAAATGACGATTCACTATTCGTGAATGGAATGAGTTGGATGCATGTGTTGTCGATCTTCCCGCTGATGCTTTTCGTTCGTCACTACACGATGTGTGCTTTTCGTGAATGCACACGCAATGCTGCGCGAATGTGTTTGACTTTTTGGCTGTACAACGGTGTGATTTTTTACCCCCCTACAATATGTCCACTTGGGCGATGTAGGTTGTACTAATGAATAAATAAATAAATGAAATAAAATTTGAATCCGCTTACAGCTTGGCGCTTGTTATGCCTGTCGATTTCGCTTGAATATGCAGTTCCATAGTTCTATTCAGTGCTTATAATCTTCTCAAGGCTAATTCGGCACTGCGCGGCACAAGAATGGCGAGTAGCGACTTGTGGAACGACGTGCCTTTCTTTGCTACTTGGAAACGCGATTACAGGCAGCACGCGCTCCGCCGATAAAAAAAATTGGCCGCGTATCTGCGTGCTTCGCTGCAAATGTCGTCTAAAGACGATAGAAGAGGCGCTGCGTGAGATATGGACGCCATCTGGCAATACGTCGGGAAACATGAGTGCTGTGTTGCGGGCTGGTAGTCCCGGCGCAGCGGCAGGCGAAGACCGGCGGTGACAAACGCGACCGGTGGGGCGTCGGCCAGCCCGAACACGCTGTTTGGCGCGATGCGCCGAAGGAGAAGAAACGTCCGCACTCAACGAGTACTCTCCACAAACTCTCTTACTTACACGTCACCTGGGTAAAACAGGAATGCCAGAGAGGCGCCCACTGTCATTCGTACAATGCAATACTTAACCGAAACCGAAACACAATATGAGCTTGTGCAGAAGGCACGGAGGAAGACAAGTTTCAGCGCAGTTAAGAAACTAGGGTTGTGACATTTTAGGGCGAGTAGGGCCAGAAGGACCGTCACGACGAAAACCTGCCTCCTCAGTCGTATTCGCCTGGAACGTTGGTGTGGCTTCGCGTTCCCTCCTCTGCTCCTGGCCTTTCCACAAAGCTACTGCCTAAGTACAAAGGCCCCTACCGCGTCCTACGTCAAGCATCCCCAGTTAACTATATGATTCAGCCTGTTCAATCATCTACGAACCGCCGTCGTCGCGGCCGCGAGACTGTTCACGTCGATCGACTGAAGCCGCATTATGACCCACCAGTTGTACCTGTTCCTTAGGTCGCCAGGATGGCTCCTTTTCCGCGGGGGCGTGAGTGGTAACATGGTAGGGCGCAGACAAGAACGCCTGCGAAAGAAGAAGACGAAGACGGTTGTTGTTGGCGCTCGCGCTTGCTCGGCTTGGACCGCTGATCGCTTCAGCTGTGGCAATCTTTTAATAAACGCGTTACTGTCTCAACGTTAAACGCATACCATCAAGGTCTTTAAAATTGCGTATCTATGTATTTTCTATTAAAGGAACACACCACCTAATACTCACCTAATGATGTTACGCCTCAGATATGCGTAACATTTGCTTTTTGATTGACAACGTTCACAAGTATGAACAGCCGTACCAGTTGAAGATGGGTGGGCGGTAAGCAAGTGGTTCAACTTTGGCCGGTTGGCTGAATCGGGTGACGTGCCGACAAACAGAAAGCCAGAAAGACAGACCAAAATTTCTGCGTTTGAGTTCCCCAAGAAAGACTATCGTCTTTAAAAACGCCAGGCCTGCGCTTAAACCGCAGCACAGTCACAGCGAAAGCTGGAAAAGCGGCGTTTCTAGAGCCCGTTGTAAGCTCTCTTGGGGCTACAATACAAGTACACTAGAAAGGTACCCACTGCGCCATAAATCACAATTTTTGTGAAGTTGGGAAGCACCTTCTAAGCCATTATTTGTCATTCTGCGGAGAAGCGAGGCACCAGCTACACGTCTGTAAGGCACTATGTGCACTTTGTTGAGGCGACGACTTATGACGATGAATAATTAAGGCTCAGCCCTTTGTAATGGGTTGCAAGCTTTAAACGGCCCACCAGTTATGTAATTTGCATTGGGTGACGCCCAGTCGCTATTTCCCTCTCCCGTCATGCTGTATAACATACGCTGACGTGGGAGAGAGACGGGGGGGGGTGAAGAACTTTACTGAGACCCCGAGGAAATGGATCATGCGCTTATGGGCTTTCTTGGCAACCAATACAAGTGCACTTGCGAGGAACCCACTACGCTATAAATCATTGTAATTTTACTGAGACCCCGAGGAAATGGATCATGCGCTTATGGGCTTCCTTGGCAACCAATACAAGTGCACTTGCGAAGAACCCACTACGCTATAAATCATTGTAATTTTTGAGAAGTAGGGCAGCAGGCACTGTGCCATTTTTCGTCATTCTACGGAGAGCGTTGGTTCCTGCTAAACGCATGTAAGGCATTATGCGCACTTTATTGATGCTGTGCCTGATGACGATGAAGAATTATGGCAGAGCCCTTTGTAAGGGTTGGAAGCATTCAACAACCTACTCGTTGCGCAATTCGCATTGTGTGACGCCTGGTTACAGAACTCGCGTTGTGCGACGCTTGGTGCTTATTTTACTCTTCTACCACGCTATATTGCATTTGCTAATGTGGTTCCTTCCCGACATGAAGCCTGCATAGGACCTTTTTGCAAAGCAGTTTCAAGCACCGGCAGAGGTTGAATACTGGGCTCCCACGCAGAGGGCCCAGGTTCGAACCTCGTTCCATCCTGGAATTTTTTTATTTCGTTTTTTTTCTTATTTCGAGCGATACTGGTTACGGACACCGGCGGCGGCGGCGGCGGACAACTACGGCGCCAAAAACGGCCGGTGGAATGACCTCATAACAGCTTTCGCTGTAAAACGCGCGCGGGGCAGCGCGCAGTCGCTTCCGCGGGCAAGCCGACGACATTCAGCGTATTCAGCGGCCCACTAGGGAAGCATTTGGGGTGGCAACGCGCACGCAAACTTAGGTGGTAGCACCGTTGCCGCGTTTTTGTGGATAGGTGGTCGGCGGCGCGTATACAAATGTACGCAGCGGCCTTTTGCCGTAGGCGGTTTGAGTCGATTTTCGGCGAATAAAGCGCGTTGACTGCAGCCTAATGGTGATATATGCGCCCTCCATTGCCACAGTAATGCACGAAACCGGCCTAACGTTCCTATTATGTGTGAGAGAAGCGCAATCTGCCAATAAATGGGGTACTGGCCTTCGGCCACATTCGTGTTTTGTAGCGTTAGCTACACTTGCCTGGCCGGAGCCGATTCCGCATGTAGGGTCATGAGCCGTGCTGCGCATGCGCGAGGATCAGTAATGTCACACATCTGGGTCACCGGAGCTGGCATCTCAC
Organism: Rhipicephalus sanguineus; assembly: GCF_013339695.2. Classification (NCBI taxonomy): domain Eukaryota; kingdom Metazoa; phylum Arthropoda; class Arachnida; order Ixodida; family Ixodidae; genus Rhipicephalus; species Rhipicephalus sanguineus. The sequence goes on from NC_051177.1 coordinate 136,154,477, forward strand.
GCGCTCTCCGACACCGCCGCGCGCGGCTCGCCCATAGAGTTAATATGCTTCCCAAGCAACGCTTAGCGGCGCTACTGCTCTTGACAAGCAGCACTATCTCTGGCAGAAAAAGAGAAACTGGGGTGTAAGCAGCGAGCGTTTTCCCTTCTCTCCACCGCGTTGCCGCTCGCTTCTGTGCACGTGCAGAGCTCACGCGGCGCCTCACAATGTACCGCCTGCAGTGCGGGTTCAAAAAGATCTCACAGCTGGACAAGCAATTCCGAAAAGCGAACTTGATAAATGAGTAAGACTCGTCAATCACTTTAACGGTGAAGAGCAGACGATCGACGACAACAACGCCCGACTCAGCGAAATGCATTTCCCAAGTCGCGATTACACCGTGTGGGACGTATACCTCGAGGTAAGTCTCATTCTGTCATGTTAAAGATGAATAATGGTCCACAGGCACTCCGAAATGAAGCCGTACACGCTATGGATGTTCTGCGGTGTGGACTACGAATCATATGATTGTTGTTCTGATATGGAATGCTTACAGTAGCAGCCGTGTACTTTCGTGAACAAACGTTTGCGGCGTGCGAAAAAAAGAAATTACACGGCCATGGCCCTGTTTCCTGAGAAGGTTAAAGTCAAGCCCTCCGTGTCGCTCGAGAATCACCCACCGATTAAGACGCGAGGCAGCTAGCTGAGCTTTAACCACTGTGAAGCAAGATGAACTGCTCGCCTCGTTTTTTCGGCTCTCGAGTCATGATTGCAGTCTCTTTTTATAATATCGACTTGACAGGCGTATAAAACCTTGAATGAGTTGAGCGCATACGAGGACACGGACAGAAGGAAGAGACGTACACACACTGGCGCAGCAGGTATAAAACCTGCTGCGCGAACGCGGCTACAAAATCGCACAAAGTCAGAAGGTGACAAAATGTTACTTCAAGGTTGCGATGGCAAAGCATGTATTAAGTGCCAGTTGTATTTAGCGGCTTAAATATATATGACACTAATAAAGTGACAAAAACATAGCAAAACTGCAGAACGATGACAAAGCTTACTGAAAATGCACGGACGTCCGTTCCGGCGTGATAAAGCAGCCTTCCCGACGCGTAAATTGCAGGCGCCGTACTTCTGACAATGTGCCGAGTCCAGTTGAATTCAACCAACCGCGCAACGCTAACGGTAAAGTGCGAGTGTGAACGTTCAACAACGACGGGTAGGTGTCACGAACACGGTGAATCAAAACACAAATTTGTTTCACCTATAACCGTAACTGGACTTTCACAATGCGAGAAGACAGCGTGTAATCATTGCTGTAGTCGCTGCATGCATGCGCCGCGTTACTTACCGATTCAGGTAGTCGAAACGAACGAAAACGATGAACTCAGACAACCAAAATAGAAGGCGAGACAGCGCTGTCAGCTATCCACGCTTGCCGCCTTGATTTCTCGTGCGACATGACCGGGAAACGATACAGTTTCACACGTAAATCGCGTGCCTTGGTGTTGTCTGCACTGTTGTGGCAGCCCACGACACAGGAATACTTCCGACCTCACGTCCACTTCCGTGGGGCGCTTCTGCCATCGCGGAAATGCGCAGCTTCGCACAGCAAGCCTCTGGGTTCAACGTGCCGAGCTGACGGCCCCCCGTTACCCGCACCGACAGAAGAACGCGTGCGCACGTGCGCTACCGCTGCCGTGAAAGGGGCTGAGTCGGCCGCGCATAAGCTCCAGAGCTTTCCGACAGAGCCGCAGCGCGGCCAGAGCGGCGCTGTCGTCGCGCCGCAAACTTGAGCTTGGGTTCCCTATACTGACTCTAGAGGAAAAGCTCCCCATAGGGCCCATGCAGTGAAGCCTATAACTGCATGGGTTCCGCCTTGATGGAACAAAACAGACGTTGCCAGACCCTGAGATGCTCGCTATATTTGACGGTAGTAATCAGTTTTAATCAACCAACCTAAGCCAGCTACGCTCTGTTCAGAGAACATCAGCTGTGTTTAGATGCGTGAAGCCGTGTGTTAGTGTAGCGTTGTCTGCACAGCTGGCCTGATTGATAACAGTTAGCATTTCCACCTGTTTGTGCATAGTTTTTACTATGCACGCCTTACCAATAATGCATGAAGAATAAAAATCCTCCGTTCGCTGGCACAAGGGTCACTCGACAGATTCGCAGCTCGAAGCAAAGTGCGTAGGGCGTGGTCGCGCGGTGCTTCGACTTGCAATGACGAGACACGTGTATCCACGTTATTTTTCAGCTCATTGCTGCCGTACTTCAGCGCAGAAAGCCATAAAGCAGAAAAATGTCGATTGCAGCATGCAGCGGTGAATGTGAGTGAGACGTCCCCAGAAAGCTTCAACCGAAACTAAAGATACACGGCACACGAAATTTTATCGCCGTTAAAAAAACAAAGAAAAACTTTCGTTGCGCCCAGTTGGTACCTAACTTTCAGTGCTTGTCTCATCTCTTCTTTGCCGTACGTCCTGGTTTGCACTGAAGTTTTCAGCTTGAAAGAAAGAAGGGCAGTCACATGAAGTCGAGTGGTACGTGGCAACAGGAAACGCACATAACGGGACACTATGACAACTAGGAGAGACACGACGCAAACGAAGTTTCAGGGGCTTTAACACGACGCGCAAACCGGCGCAATCGGCCGCGGTGAGTGTTGGTGTTGATATGGTGGCGCCATCTAGTAAACTAGCCTGCAAAAGCTCCTTTCCGAGTGCAGTAAATTGCATAAATAGCCGTCGTATTCTTTCGTAAAACTGTTCAAAATAAACACAAAACAATATCGGCGCGTCTTTAATTGTGCAAATGATTTTTTAGGTTGATATGTGATGGTAAGAATGACAACATTCCAAGATGTCACGTTCTTGTGGTTAGCGATCTCGCGCCCCAGCTTTCCCTCTAGAGTCAGTATATTAACTCTATGGGCTCGCCGCTGCTGGTCTGCGCGTTCGGGAGGAGTGGCGTCGTAGGCGCGGCAGACACGCTGGCTCCGGAGCGCGCGCAGACTCCGCCACCGCCGCGCGCGAGTGACATCGGTCTACGCCGCATTCGACAAGAGTCACATCGTAGCCATAGACACAGTGGCGCGGGCGCACGCTCAGCTATTCGCCTTCGCTGTGCAGTCGCCGTCTGACACTGCGCTGGGGCCGCTTGATAGCGCCTCTGACTGGCGTTTGCAGGGGGGTAACGACATGAAGAAGGAGAGCGCAATTGCTGCTCGACGGCGCAGAAGAGCCGAGAAGCTTATCCCATCGGATGCCGAAGTAGTTGCTTAGCAATTAGTGGTTCAGCATACGAAGAATGAACAGAAGAAGGCTAATAATCCTAGACAATCTGGAAAGCTAAGAATAATCAGCTGAACCTTTGCTAACGCTACGTATATCCTGGCATAGCCGAGCTAAGCCACTGCAAATTTGTTCACTGTGCGCGATGTTTTTTCTTGCTTTATTTGCACGTGTTTAAACTGTGTTTTGCCCATAGCACAATATCAATTGTGTTGCGCGACCGAGACACTTAAGTATTTACTTCTTGCTCCAGCAGCTACAAAAAATAGACAGCCTGTATTTCTGCGTAATTAGATGAAGTAGAACTTTGTGCACTCGCCTTTTCTGTTTGCTTTAACGCGCCTACTGCTATAGAAATGCGTGGCTTCAGGTCTTTTGTACCGCCAGCCGGCCTTTGCAGACGCTGCTTCATGCTTGCGGCATGACAAGTATTTCCAAATCGCCAACACTTCTCGAGATGGTGTCGCTAAAATTCAGCATTCACACCTCGACATTCAGTACGTTTTGTTTCGTTGAGGACGACGCCAAATGCACTATGTGATGAGCTTGAACGACAAAGTGCTACCTACATTGAAATGATTTTCGCGAATAGACGGTACGATGGTTAGACCTAGCGCCATACCGACACGTGTGTGCACTCACTTATTAAAGTGCATACAAGTCTCGGAAGGCGACATGCTTATGTATATGGTGTAGGCATACGTACAAGCATCTGATACAGTTCTAGCACAACAGAATAAGCTGTAACCTGAGAACGTGCATAACGTACGCACACATGCGCACACAGACGACGCAAGGAGCCATCCACACCACGAGGTGTCGTCCGCTCGCCGCTAGGTGCTGACTCTGCTCGATCTCACGGCCAATGAGCGTGCGCCATGTGGCTAGAAAGGAGAATGGAAGGATAAAAGGAGGCGTGCTTCAGACAGTCTTTTTTTGCCAAGTTTTGTCGTGCACTCTGTCATGCTGGGGGTCCACTGCACCAGGCCGATAGACCTCTTGGCAGCCTCACTCGAAGCCAGTGTCCGGCGGCACGCACGATGCCAGGTATATCGCACAGTACCAACTACATGGGACATTCACATAGGCGTATCTACCGGGGGGGGGGGCAAGGGGGGCGCTAGCCCCCCCTATGAGAAATTTTAGAGGGGCCGAGCCCCCCCCCCCCCCCCACTCTCGCAATTGGTTACTGTCGGCTGCACACTTGGAAACAAACAAGTCAAGCAATGTTTTACTTGAACGCAGAAATAACGTAATTATGTAATAAAATTTGTCCCACGATTCTGCTGTGACGACTGTCCTACGTATGTCGTGACCACGCACTGTAGGTACCTGCAGCGCGGGCTGCCCTATTCCACGCTTGCACGTCTTGCGCTCGAGCATTGCAGAGGAGGCTATCGCTCAGCAGGGGCTCTATAAAATTACTGCAATCTGTCATGATTGTATTTTGTTCTGTCTGGCCTGATATTTAAAGAATCTTCGACGCAAATATGGGCGGGAACCAGTAAACGTTTTATAGCTCGATCAAACGCTCTCCTTTATAAGGAAATTCAGTTTCTTTCTTTGAAAACGAATAGCATCGCCACTGCTCCATATCCAAGCTGCTGCGAGTTGATGAGTGTGCAGAAGTGTCCAGTATTTTAGTCGTGCACAGCCAGGAAAGCTAAAATAGATTCCCACTTTAGTCTCCGATTGGCCTGCTTCACCTTGTTTATCATGTGGTAGCCTGCAGCGATCGTGGCGGCTTGTAACAAAGCAGTGGACTCGAGCATAGCTTTCAAATTTAAGAGAACGGAAATTTGGGCAAGTTGGTGCGCATTCATTACAAGAACAGCGCAGCAACACGAGGACAGAATGAAAGAAAGAACGGGACAGGCGCTGCCCCGTTACGCGATTGAGCTCACCAGAGAGATGGTCAGCCTCCATGGTTTTCTGGACTAAGAAGGCTGCCTACCTGCAAAGGATTCTATCTGTTCCTAATAATGTTTATTTCTCTCACTACCTCTTTGTCAGCAACGATGAGTTCACAGAGAGTTGTAAATCCGCAAAAACAGCTCAACATTGTTATACTACAACTGAAAGTATCGATTATACAAATATGAATCCCTCTCGCCCACTGCTATAAGCAGCCGCTGCCAGTCTGACTGGCTGGCAGCCTTCTTAAATTATGTTCAGAAATAGACACTCTCTGGCTATTCCGAAAGAAAAAGAGTTATTGTTCAGCACAGTAATGTGCTGCGTACTGCGTACACTTCATTTTAACGCCGTGAGTTTTCGCGCGTACTGCGTACACTTCATTTTAACGCCGTGAGTTTTCGCAGACTTGTTACTTGTGAGGTCGCGTAACAAGGAGGCGATTTTATGGCATACTGAAAATTTTTGACGAATAGAGAAAAACCAACGACAGATAATGCGCCCTATAGAAAATAGTCCAGTAATATTACTTCTTACGCAGTCATGCGGAAGTGGTAATTACGCGGTGGATCACTTACGCCTCATTTGTTATGTCGTTTTACGAGCAGGTGCTGTGAGCATGACCCAGAAAAATTCGACCAATAATTAACAGCTAAATACCTATACGGAAGGAAACAATGCGGGGTAGTTTAGCGTTATAATCGCCCACATTTTTTCAAGGAAAATTTGATCTTACACAGCTTACGTAGGCTTTTTACTTGGAGGAACTGGAGGGGAGGAGTAAAGGGCCACTTGACCGCTTTTCCGTCTACCCCCCACCCAAGCTGGGAAAAGCAGGAGGCCAAGCAACGACACCTAGTATATAATTTCGATGAAATAATCCGTAAACAGGGGGTGGGTGCTCAAGCCAACGTTTCGACAACTGGACTTGTCTTCTTCAAGGCTGGAACTGTAATTTCGTAGTCATTTGTAATCTTATCACTATACACAAGTATTAATCGACTGAACTTGGTCTTCTTCTTAGGAAAGACTTTATATCAGAGGGCTCTAACAGTAAAGAAATTGGCACTCGGCTTATCCTGAAGACTTCTGCGAAGTACCTTGCTTTGTCAGCCACATGTTTTGTTTAGTAAGTGACAATTTAGGGTACTAGAGTCAAAGCAGGTTCTTCATACCCATCGTATCTACAACGCCAAACTAAGACTGGGAAGTTTGGTGATGCAATGCTCAGATGATCAGGGTAAATTTGGTTGTACTTTTTTAAAGTTTACGGTAATATTTCCAAAATGTTATTAAACACTGCTGTGTTGTAGCGGTATAGGGCGGCCCAGCCTGCTCAAACTGTTTGTGCAGATTCTTCCTTTATTTAAAAGAAACAGTTTTGAAAACAGTCTTCTGATCAGGTCTATGAATAAAATAATCGCCTCAATTCATCACTTCAAGATATATATATATATATATATATATACGGCGGACAGTAAGAAACGCCAGCCCCGCCCACTCGGGAACGAGTTGGTACGCCACTGGACATTCGTAAGGTCAATGACATACATGAGGTCGGTGACAAAGCCCTTGCGACGATAAGTTCTTTGATGAAAGACCAGCCCTTTTCCGTCACCATCGACGAGTCACCAGAACTTTGTGGACGTCCGGCCGTGGCGGTGCTTGCAACATTCTACGATGACAAGCTTCCTGGACGTCGAAACCTAATGATGGACTTGCATATAGTTAAAGAGTATAACGCAGTGTCAATTGGCATGTTCATACAAACCGCCCTTGAGAAGGTTGGAAAGACCTTCGGCGACGTAGCTGTTTTTTGCTCCGACTCAGCTTCCTACATGCAGAAGCTTCACAAGGACTTGCAACTCTCCAACCCCGAATTCAAGGCGCTTCACATCAAAGATCCGTGCCGCCTATTCAATAACGCCGTGAAGGATGGAATCAGGATGAGCTCCTTTAACGTATTTGACGATTTTGTTGTGCACTTTCCTGCCCTATTGACGTCGCCGCGGGAGCTGCGCCGTAAGTTTGTTCTTGTGTCTTGGCCATGGGCATCACCATCAAGTCGCTAAAAACCTGTCTGTCGAGGTGGTTCTGTTTTTATGAAGCTGTAGAAGAAATTTTGGACCACTGGCACGCCATTTTGTCTTTCTTGAGAAGCGACGAAGCCAAGGGGACAGAGTGTGAGAAGCTCAAGAGTCTTAATTCATCGCCTGAAGCTGTGCACGACTTGCTCGTTAAGATGAGGCTTCATAAGACCTATGCGTGCGCCGTGCTCTCAATCATTAACCCTTTGCGACACGGCGTCCTCGTTTGGGGACGTGAACTTCGGAGGAGCGTCCGACGCCGCGTGTTTCTTCAAATGACCTGAAACTCAGTGTGCACATTCGTGCACGCTTCCTGATTGGACAACTAGCGCTCATTTAACTTCATTGTCCTGCGTATTGCTGCAGAGGATCACTTTGCTGGGGGCACTACCATGTTAGACGATCGTTCGACTTGCCGCGTTCCAGGACCAACGTCATTAGTATTTCTTTTTCTCCGCTCGAGACGAATACAAACAAAAAAGCATGTGCGCATGCTTTTCGGGCCTAATAGTTGATTCTTTTTATGCAAGTATTGAAGCTGACTGATGGCAGAATAATTAGATAATGAATTACACGGTAATTAATTTTTTACTGAAACTCGCACAAACCAACGCATTCCTTCGTTGTCTTTCTTGGAATGTAATAGTGAGCGTCTTGAAATGATGCCATGCGCATTTGACGCATTTGCAGACAGTGCATCATAATTCGTGTCTGATGGGGTTAACGTACTTGAGGCAAAGAGTACCCTGGTAGACCAAGTATATGACATACTGGGGGTTCGTTTGTACGCACTCATCAGTCAATGGCGTGATACAACCGAGGTCTTTATGCCACAAGTCTGTTGGACATCCTAGACGAGAATGACCGCTTAACGACTGTCGCAGACTTTCACGGATACTACACTGCTGTCGCCGAAAAGTGGAGACACAAATCTGAGAAGAAGGAACCTGTGCGATCAGCTACAGTACACCAAAGAATTGCTTTGGTACTCTGTTCAAATTGCGGATCCAAATGTGAAGCATGAGCTGCCCTGCGCGTTCAAAACCTTGCCGCCGTTAGGGACCGAACCTGCTACTTTCGAAGCATCGGACGAATCATTCGAAGGTGTCACGCTCAGACCCTGCGGGCGGCAAGTTATTTTTCGTCCACTTTGCTTTCTTCAGATTTATATCCTAATTACTACAAATACCATCCCCTATGCTTTCCTTGGCATTATTTCTGTTAGTTTACATTAATATTGTATCTAACAAAGAAAACAAGCTCCTTAAAAGTCATCTTCTTTCCTTTATTTTTAATTAGTGCTTCTTGAAACTGACGACCTGAGGCAGGTCCTGAGGGATTTTGCGAACTATCAATGCCATGAAATATGTAAAATTGTTCAACCCCTGTCGTTTTGGAGACTTCAAAATGTCCAGTGGCCAGTGCTGTCTCGCTGCACGCTGCGTCTTCTGGCGCTCCCCGTTTGTAGCGCTAACGTTGAAAAGGCATTTTCAAAGCTGAGAGTCGTCAATCGAAAGCGCGCTTCGATCACTCACATCAGCATCGCAAAGCATGCTTGCGTGTTTTACAATAACTTTAAGCTAAGGTTGTTATACGCACAAATGCATGCGTTTTGTGTTCAAGTACTTGTGCGTATATGTTTGTGTGCATTCAAACCTTCTAGAAAAATTAAAACGTGCTTCCTGCGTTTGATGTTTTAGTATTCAGAAATGAATTCATCTAAGATTTTGGGGTTTGAGAATAATGTAGAACTCCGAATTTCGGAGTATTGGGAATTTACAAGAAATAAGCTACGATAGACACCGAATTTTCGCCAAAATATAAGCTCCGATAAACACCCGGCGATTTTCAAGAAAAATAAACACCGAAAACACGGAGTCCTAGTTATACGGCACGCTATTTATAGCAGAGCGCATCAGCCTTGGGTATGGTAGTACAGCAAGGTGGTGCGAACGGGAAGTGTGGGTGAGGACAGATGTGAGGGAGAGCACGGGAGAACGAGTACATAGAGACAGATAGAAAGAGAAATAAATATATAGATAGAATAAACGAAGAAAGAGACAAAAAATAGAAGACGACAGAACGTTTATGGAGGGAGAGACATAGAAGTAAATAGAAAGAGACAAATAGGGAAAACGAAATAGGCAGAGAGAGAAAGTGATAGAAAGAAACATATACAAAAAGATAGTAAAAGCCAGTAGGCATAGTCATGTATAGTATAGTATAGAAAGGAGTGGGAAAGAGAGAGGTGAGAGGGTAAAAGCCTAGCCAAGGGAGGACAAGCTAGGTGTCCACCAGCTCTACTGTGACCCAGCCTTGCGTGACTTAGTGCAAGCTGCGCTAATTTTTTTCTAAATGCTAACGAAATTGCTCAACGATAGGTACAGCAGCATGTGTTAGTGAGAGATGAAATGTTTGCAGTCTGTTTTTACTTTTGAATATGCTTATGTTGTTAGATGGTAGGTTATCGCTTTGGCGATTGTGATTTGTGGAAATTGAGTAGTGCAGCAGCATGGTTACCCTTATAAAAATGTGTCAGAATAATGAAGATTCAGATGAAAGTTAGCGCTTTTCTGTGTCGCATTGATTTGGTTTTTTAAAGAAATTTCTTTCGCTGCGAAGATAATATGGACTACCAAGTATTCAGAACACGCTCTTTACTATGTGTTTGTTCAGTTGCTCATGTTGTCCCGAGTGACCTAAGTTACACATTTCGCTGAAAACGAAGGCGCGAAGCACAGTCGCTCTTTGTAGATTCCAGCAAAATGCTTACCATCTCGTGAGATTTTTCTAAGTCTTAATGCAACTATTCCCGAAATTGTTAACGTATACGTGTATATAATCATGAGATGTATTGGAAGTTTAAGTAAAAACTGCTGGACGGAAATGGCAACGTCCGCATATTTATTTGGTAAGAACCTACCAAACAATGAAAATGGTAAACAAATTGCTGATCCTCTGAAAGCTCTGAACTCTTCTGTTCGCAGTAACATCGAAGGCAGTTAGCCACGACTGCTCAAATGAGCTGGGCAGCACTTCTCGCATTTTTCCTTGCTTGAGTAAAATCTTCCCTGGCAGTGCTGCGAAGAAAAAGGCTCGCATTGTCCACGGCTTCCGGGGAAGTATCGTGCATTTGCTTGGCTTTCACCTGTTTAAGTGGTGGACACCTTGGGTTCTCCGGCTTGCGGCAAGAGTTGGGGCAATTCGAGCCTCCTTGCACAGGACGTAGCACAGCTGCAATATCAGAAAGTTATCCTTAAATCGCAACTGCAAGACATTACAAATAGAACAATGTCTTATGCGCAAGCATGTGGTTTCTTTACGCCTCGTAGCTTCCACCCTGCTGCAACCAGCTTGTGAGATGGAGTATCGAGGAGAAGTTCCCTATAGGGCCCATGCATTACAATCTCCAGCCACAAGGCTACCGCCATTGCCGCCATTATACTACCGTTTGAGCGTTGCCAGCTCCTGAGAAGCGTGCTAGTCTTGACGGTAGTACTCAGTTTTCACGGGAGTTATTAAAAGCCAGGTCACGTAGAATGTAGTTGTAAGCACGAGTGAACGCTGACAAGGACGTACTGCGATTTACACGACGCGCGATTGGCCGCAATCTCGGACTGATGTGGATACGGTAGTGCCATCTAGGAAAAGCGCGTGCAAACACTCCTTCCTGAGGCACGAGCCCTGCGTACAGTAACTAAACAACCTTGAGTCTTGCCTCAATATATTCCAAATAAAGATAAAAAGTTACAGTTTCGCCGCGACGGTGGAGTAATGAATGCGATAGCAACAAATTAGAATGTCACATGAAGAGAGGCAAGCAGCTCGATACTTGCAACGCGCCGCTCGAGCGCAAAGGACTGACGAAAACACACAGGACGACCGCGAACTAACAAGGGTCACAGCTCGATACTTCCAGCGCGCTGCTCAAACACAATGAAGGGCACTAAAAAATAACGCACATGTACGCACAGGATGAGCGCGAACTAACAATTGTTCCGGTGTTACTTCTTCGTGTTCGAACAGAGCGCTACAACCCAACACTCTAGATCTTTTCTTTTCTTTAAAACTACCGCGCGTAAAGTGACCCCTCCGCCTCTGCTGCCGCACGGTGGCGTTCTACGCATTGTTTACTATATATTGAAGGAAGTGGGCATAGGTGACGACTGTGTACAGCTTTTGAGAGAAATATACCGAGAAAATACAGTTTGTATAGAATGGGAAGGAATAAGTAGCAAGGACAGCGTTGAAATTAGCAAGGGACTGAGACAGGGATGTCCTTTGTCCCCGCTGTTATTCATGCTGTACATGGCGAGGATGGAAAAAAGCGCTAGAAGGTAGCAACATTGGATTGAATTTGTCACACAAACAGGGTCGGAGCGATGGTTGAGCAGAAGCTTCCAGGTCTATTTTATGCTGATGATATTGTCTTATTTGCGGACAGTCAAGATGATATACAGCGACTGGCAGATATATGCGGAAGGGAGTGTGAGCTCTAGGACTAGGATTTAGTGCAACAAAATATGGATTGATGATATTCAATGATCACGGAGACCATACGGTCTTAATACAGGGCCAAAAAATACCGAGGGTAAGCGAGTACAAGTACCTCGGAGTATGGGTAAATGAGGGGGATAGATATATGGAGGTACAAGAGAAAGCATCGGTAGCAAAGGGAAAGAGGAATGCTGCAATTATGAAGCACAGAGCTTTATGGGGATACAATAGGTACGAGGTGCTTCGAGGGCTGTGGAAAGGTGTGATGGTTCCGGGGCTTACATTTGGGAACTCAGTGGTGTGCATGAAGTCAGAGGTGCAATCAGGAATGGATGTAAATCAAAGGACGGTGGGCCGCCTCGCCTTGGGCGCTCACGGGAAGACACAAATGAGGCGGGTGAAGGGTGATATGGGATGGACAGGCTTTGAAGTGAGGGAAGCGCAGAGCAAAATGAGATTCGAAGAGAGGCTGAGGAAAATGAAGAAGAGTAGATGGGCAGAGAAGGTTTTCAGGTATTTGTATAGGAAAAGCGTTGACACGCAGTGGAGAAAAAGAACTAGGAGGCTCACCAGTAAATATACGGCTGGCAGTGCGGGCGATATGGCAACAAGGAGCATTAAGCGGAAGGTCAGAGAGGCGGAGAAGACTTATTGGATGACAGCGATGGAAAAGAAGCCGGCTCTGAGTAACTACCGAAAAGGAAAAAAACGAAATAAGGAGGGAAAGGTTTTATGATAATTCAAGGGGAAGCGCTTTACTGTTTGAAGCAAGGTCGGGCTGCCTGAGAACGCGTAGTTATAAAGCGAGATTCAGTAACGAAGAAGAACTATGTACATGCTGCGGGGAACTAAGGAAACGATGGAACATGTACTGAATGAATGTGGCGATATTCACCCAGGTATACGTGTGGGCACGAGTCTACATGAAGCCTTGGGTTTTAGGGACAACAATGGAAAGCTGAACACGCCCGCGATAGAATAAGTAAGAGACGGTTAGAGTATTGGTGGCAGAAAAGTAGAGATAAAGTACAAAAATAAATAATTGGGGGAAAAAAGGTTATTCTGCCTTAAGAGGCAGAGAGATGAACTGTGAATTTATATTTTTTGTTATAATAACATAGATTTAATCAATGTAGATAAGGCATTAGGACAACATGAAACAAGGAAGTTTTTTTTCTTTTTTTCTTTTTTTATCCTTCGAGCCTGGTGGCAGACATGTCACCGCCCCGTTGTAAAGGGGACGCTCATAGCATCCATCCATCCATCCACTTGGTGTTCCACATCATCAGTGGGTACAGGAATGGGTCGCTCTTTAGTGCGCGCCTCAACGGCAGCTTTCAAACTGAAGGAAGATCTAGGAGCGTTACTTGAAAGCGCACCCTACGGGCAATCTCGTGGGTGATACTACACACACCTCCGAGCACCTCCGAGCTCTGCGTGCTGTTAGCTTTAAATGGTGTGTATAAATAGCTCGCCATTGTAATTGCAAACAGCCAGTGGCACGTGGCAGGGTTATTTAAAGCAACGCGCTGTGCTTTTATTGATACACACACACACACACACACACACACACACACACACACACACACACACACACACACACATATATATATATATATATATATATGTGTGTATATATATATATATATATATATATATATATATATATATATATATATATATATAATATAAAGGAGATTTATTGGGCGTCGAGCTTATCGTTGGTCGCGTAATGCACCGAGCACAGTCCGCTAGCGCGAGGCTCTGCTGCACCCTCGATGCTGCTGCTTCTGCGCCGGAGTACTTCGTCTTCGTTACAATGGCCCCGGCGAAAAAAAAGGAGCCATCCTGGCGACTTAGTCGTCTGCAGGTACCGTAGAATCATGATAGGGTTTCAGTCTCTGGACGTGTACAACCTCGCGGTTACGACGCCGCAGGTCAGACGGTGGCGTGAGAGGTTCAATAAGGTAGTTGACTGGAGAAGTCTGTTCGAGAACGCGGTATGGCCCATCGTACTTGGGAAGAAATTTAGAAGAGAGCCCTGGTGTGCGATGCGGCACTGACAGCCACACAAGGGCACCCGGGAGAAAGACGGGAGTCGAGTTCTGGGCATCGTGGATGGCTTTTTGGCGGTTCTGGTCATCGGAGGTAAGTGGCGGGCCAGTTGGCGACATTCTTCTGCGTGCCTGGCGGATTCCAAAATCGGCGGGCACTCGGACGCGTCCGGTCGATAGGGCAGAATGGTGTCAATGGTGTGGGAAGGGTGACGGCCATAAACGAGGTAAAAGGGGGAGAAACCAGTGGTAGCTTGCGTCGAGGTATTGTAGGCGTAGGTTACGAACGGAAGAACTAGGTCCCAGTTCGAGTGATCAGGTGTGACGTACATAGCGAGCATGTCACCAAGAGTGCGATAAAGCGCTCTGTAGTGCCATTGGTCTGCGGATGGTAAGCAGTACATGTGCGGTGTACAATAGCACATTCAGCGAGCAATTTTTCAACGACCTCTGATAAGAAGACGCGGCCACGGTCGCTGAGAAGTTCTTGAGGACCTCCATGACGCAGCACTTAACGGTGTAGTATGAAAGAGGCGACCTCTTGTGCTGTGGCAGTTTGAAGAGCAGCAGTCTCGGTATAGCGTGTTAAGTGGTCGACTGCAACGATTATCCACCTGTTGCCGGTAGGAGTCAATGGAAGCGGCCTATAGAGATCTATACCGACCCTATCGAAGGGTCCAGGAAGGGCATGGCAAAGGTAGTAGTTCACCGGCGGAGATGTGCGGTGGAGATTTTCGGCGCTGACATTCACGGCAAGAGCGGACGAAGTTGCGGACGAAAGTATACATGCCACGCCAGTAGTAACGGTGTCGAAGTCTTTCGTACGTTTTGAAAACTCCTGCGTGGCCACACTGTGGGTCAGCGTGGAAAGAGGAACAGATCTCCGACCTCAAGGCTCGCGGTACGACGAGCAACCACGTGCGTCCCTCTGGTGCATAGTTGCGTCGATAGAGGAGCTTGTCACGAATCGCAAAGTGCGGGACTTGGCGCCGGAGCATTCGCGACGCTGGCACTTGAGAAGGGTCGGAGAGGAGGTCTAGCAGAGACGCAGTCCACGGGTCATTGCGCTGTTCGGCAGCAATGCTGTCAAAGTCGAGAGATGATAATGTGCTCTCACACGTGGAATCAGCAGTGGCTTCCAGAGAGAGAGGGGAACGGGAAAGCGCGTCAGCGTCAGCGTGCTTCCGTCCTGAGCGATAAACCACGCGTATATCGTAATCTTGAATTTTCAACGCCCAGCGAGCAAGGCGGCCGGATGGGTCTTTTAACGTCGAAAGCCAGCACAGCGCGTGGTGGTCAGTCACGACGTCAAAAGAACGGCCATATAAATATGGGCGAAACTTGCCAAGCGCCCACACAATGGCCAAACACTCCTTTTCTGTGACGCTGTAGTTACTCTCTGCCTTGGTGAGCGTGCGACTTGCGTATGCCACGACGTATTCTGTGTGGCCAGGTTGACGCTGTGCAAGCACAGCACCCAGGCCTACACCGCTGGCGTCGGTATGGACCTCAGTTGGAGCTTGAGGGTCAAAATGGCGAAGAATGGGTGGCGTCGCGAGAAGCCGTCGCAAGGTGGTGAAAGCCTCGTCGCAGGCAGGAGACCACGATGAAAGATCTTTAGTGTCGCCAAGGAGTTGTGTGAGAGGCGATATAATTGACGCAAAGTTTCGAACAAATCGCCGGAAATAAGAACATAGGCCAATGAAACTGCGAAGTTCTTTGATGCTAGTAGTTTAGGAAACGCAGTAACAGCGCGCAATTTCTCGGGATCCGGGAGGATGCCGTCCTTGGACACAACGTGGCCTAGAATGGTCAGTTGACGCATGGCAAATCGGCATTTTTTAAGGTTAATTGCAAACCCGAGTTGGTCAAGCAACTAAGGACGTGCTGAAGGCGGCGCAAGTGTGTTGCGAAGTCAGGGGCGAAGACCACGATGTCATCGAGGTAGCATATGCAGATCTTCCATTTAAGACCACGGAGAACATTGTCCATCATTCTTTCGAACGTAGCAGGTGCGTTGCAAAGTCCGAAAGGCATGACGGTGGAATTCATACAAGCCGTCTGGCGTGACAAAAGCGGTTTTGGGGCGATCGGCCTCCGCCATCGCACCTGTCAGTAGCCTGACCGCAAGTCTAGCGAGGAAAGAACTCAGCGCCCTGTAAAGAGTCCAGGGCATCGTCAATGCGCGGCAGTGGATAGACATCCTTCAGCGTGATCTTGTTCAATCGCCGGAAATCGACACAGAAGCGGATGAACCGTCTTTCTTTGTGACAAGTACCACCGGAGACGCCCATGGGCTCTGGGAAGTCGAATGACACCTCGGCGGAGCATGTCGTTCCACCTGGTCGGCGATGACACGGCGTTCTGGTAGCAGACACGCGATATGGACGTTGCCGCAGCGGTGGTGAGAACCCGTGTCGATGTGGTGTTCGACTGCTAAGGCACGACCTAGCGATGTTTGTGCAACGTCGAAAGAAGGGCGGTAGTGCTGAAGGATGGTAAGGAGCTCTGATCGCTGGCGCAGGTGTCAATCTTCAGCGATGAACGGTCGGAATACGTCTGTAGATGCTGGGTCAGGCGTGGAGAGGACACCCAGTTCCACAGACGGCCGTCGAAGGCACCTCATCGGGGACGGAGATGATTCGTGTGGTGTTGACCGTCTCGACGTGGCCAAGGCACTCGTGACAAAGCAATGATAGCGGCGATGAATTGATGATTGTAAATGGGCATTGTGGTGAAACCTGCGACAAGGTCAAGAGCAGCAAAGGGCAACGGAAGGGCTCTTCGGGTAACGAAGATCTGAGAGGGCGTGAAGAAGACCGGCCCGTCGGATATGGCGCTGCCACGAAACTGGTACGGCTGCCGAAGAGTACGGAGGGATGGAGGTGTCGTCGTTGACGACAAGTTTAGCAGAAGATTGGTGGTCGACGGAGGGTGGGTCATCGAGTGAGCAGAATTCGACTTCAGCACGAGCTCAATCGATAACGGCGTTTTGACGCGACAGAAAGTCCCATCCTAAGATAATCGCATGGGAGCACGATGAAAGTACGATGAGCTCTATCGTGTACAGAAACGTCCTGAATGGTCACACGCTCTGTACAGACTGCGGCCGGTTGAATGGGCTGAGCACTGGCTGTACGAAGCGACAATCCGGAGAGAGGCGTCGTTACTTACGAAGTGAGCGGCAAAATCCAGCATCGATAACAGAAAACAGCAGCACCGGTATCTATAAGAGCGACTGTAGCGACATCTTCGACGAACACATCAATAACATTAGCAGGTGACGAATGAGGACTTGGGCAAACCGAAACTTGCGCAGTTCTTGCCTCAGGAACTGCGTCGTCTAGTTTCCTTCTTCGTTAGGTGCGGACCGTCGACGCATAGGGGAAAGCGAGCGGCGGCGCGGAACGAAGATCCAGGATGGTAGAGGAAACGTACCCCGCACCTCCACCAAATATAAAGGAGATTTATTGGGCGTCGAGCTTATCGTTGGTCGCGTAATGCACCGAGCACAGTCCGCTAGCGCGAGGCTCTGCTGCACCCTCGATGCTGCTGCTTCTGCGCCGGAGTACTTCGTCTTCGTTACAATATATATATCCGGGGCATGACGGCGACGGCAGAAACCAGCCGAGAGTGCCCACATAATTGCTATCGCAGTGAAATATCGTTCCCACGTGCCTAACGGCTAAAAGCCACGACGTTTCATTTATATTGTCAGTATTACTAGCATTGCATAACGCTAATTTTTGCCCATGACAATTTCAGCATTGCATAACGCTAATTTTTGCCAATGACAATCGTAGGGTAATGTTGGTGTTCTTGTGGTCGGCTG